>NC_067399.1:185852060-186153237 GCF_016432865.1 Antechinus flavipes | reverse complement strand
GTTTGATTATAAGTTTTTAATGTCATATTTGTTACATTATATTTGCCCCCAATATCCTCCTTCACCTCCCAGAGTCATCTCAAATAACAAGTAGCATTTGTAAAAGATAACAAAGGAAGAAAAACAACTAATCAGTAGAGAAAAAGTCTGAAAATGAGGAATTTTATAACACCTATGGAACTCTGAGCACATTCTCTCACCTCTTCATCTAGGCTTGTTTATAACTTCACAAAATTCACTTTTGATGTGTATATATAACATAGGAGCAATTCTTTTTATTTTCATTGCTATAGCCATTGTGCATATTATTATTATTATTATTTTTTGCTATGCATCATTTCTTGCAAGAACATTAACATTCTATTACATCCATATATCGTAATTTATTAACCATTCCCCAATCTAAGTGTTTACTGTTTCTAATTTCACAAAAAAAGTGCTGACACATATATGGCTTGTTAATGGCTTCCTTGGGGTAGAATTTCTAACAATGGAATATCTGGGTGAAAATGTAAGGACACTTCAATCTCTTTATTTGTATCTTTTAAAATTATTTTCCAAAATGATTGCAGTGATTGACAGCCCCACCAACAATATATTGGTATACCTAAGCTTCTATAATGTATCCAACATGACTAAGTTGTCTTTTTTTTTTTTTTTTTTTTTTTGGTCATCTTTATCAGTAAGGTAAATACTGGGAGGTGCTTTGATTTGCATTTCTCTTATTAGTGATTTGAAACTTTCTTTCATATGATAAATACTTTTCAAATTTTCTTAGAACTGTGTTTCTTTTGTTCCCTGGTTTGTTCCTGTGTTCTTTTGACTACTTACATACTAAGAACTAATTGGTTGTTGGTCTTATATTTGTACTAATTAGATAATAAATCTTTATCAGAAATTTGATAAGATATCCCCCAATTTGTCACTTCCTTTCATCTAGGTGCATTTTTTTTTTTTTTTTTTTGCTACAAAAACATTTAGTTCATGTAAAAGCATCTATTTTGTCTTTAGTAATTGCCTTTGTCCCTTGTTAGGTTATAAATACATTTCCTACCAGTAATTGTAAGAGATCTGTAATTGACTTCTATTGCGGGGGTGGGGAGGAGGTGTGATACTATGATGTTAAGGTTGTAATGTTAATGTAAATGTAAATGGTTACATTTAGAATAGCATATGATGTTAAATATACAAAACCACCAAACTGCTTTTCACTTTTCATAAGGATTTTTTTTCCTTATTTAAGTACTGTTTTCTACTTTATGGAACACTGAATTGTTGAGTTGCCTGATTTTTGATTCTACCGTGTCTAGTCTGTTTTTCTGTTTCTAGTCTGTTACTTCTGTTTTTTAACCAATATCAAATAATTTTGATGACTGCTGCTGTTTAATTTGTCAATTAATGTGAGCCTCCAGACCTGTTTTCATTTTTTTCTTTTGATATTCTAGACCTTTTGTTTTTCTAAATGTTTTTCCCATTGTTTTATAAAGTTCCATTTGGTAATTTGATTGGTTTATTATTAAACATGTAAGTTACTTTTTTTGATGATGTCATTTAAAAAAATTTACATTTAAGTTTTACAAAGAGCTTTACATACATTATCTCATTTATTCCTCACAACAACTCCTGAAGCAAGTACTATTATCACTCTCTTCATATTACAGATAAGGAAATTGTTTTTATTATATTTGCTCAGCCCAGCCACGAGCAATTTTCTGGACATTTAAATTCTGTTAAAATCTTTTGTGACTTCAGTAGACTAATCTCCAGATACTTAATAAATTCTGGGATTTCTCTTTCATTACTGTCTTTTGGACTTTGTTATTATACAGAAATGCAGTAGGATTGAGTATTTTGTTGAAAACCAGAGAGCCTAGTTAAATGGTCAAATGAGCAGAATTACAAATTCAGATTAAAGTTGTTATTAAGCAAATCAATTGAATTCCAGTTTTGGAGTGAATTAATTAACTTTCAAAGCAAAGATCTGCATCTGGTTGAAGAACAAAAGCAGCACATAGAGGTGCCTTGAGGAAAATTTTGGTGATAGGAGCCTTTCTGTCCTAAACAAATTTCACTTTATAATTATGTATATATAAATTTTAAGTTGCTTATTTATTTTCTACTTCATTCCCTTGTTATCTTAGCTTGTCAGTAAGAATTTTATTTGGAATTTCATTTTACCTTGAAGGTAATTGAGATACATAATGAATCCAATTTCCATATTGTTCAGTCCAAAACTATACACTTCATCTTGCTCCTGCTGATTCCATTATTTCAAGAGATGGATAGAATGCTTTATCTGAATTTATGAGTATTACATTGATGAAAGTTCCTAAATCTTTCAAAATTTTTTTTGTTGCTATTTTTTTTTGTGTGTGTGAGGCAATCAGGGTTAAGTGACTTGCCCAGGATCACACAATTAGCAAGTGTTAAATGTCTGATTTGACATTTGATTTGAATTCAGGTTCTCCTAACTTCAGGACCTGTGCTCTATCCACCACATCATCTAGCTGACATCTAGACATTTTCCTGGTCCTGCTTACTTTGTATACTTGTACGTTTAATTCTTCTTAGATTTCTTTGAAATTATTATAGCACAATAGTATTCCATTACATTCATATGCCATAATTCCTTCAACCATTCCTTAAATGAAGTGTGTCCCCTTAATTATCTATTGCTAATGATTCTTATAAATTTGAAGCAGTTCAATATATATGTAAGAAATAAGACTTTCAGAAACTTGCTTCAAAGATTTTTTTTCTCCTCAAGGGAAGTAGTTAACAGATTTTTCTATACTTTTCAAAAAGAAAAATAAATGGGAAATGAGCAATTAGTCATCAAGACTTGATGATGTAATTATATGAAATGCTGATTGCAAGAGGAAAGCTGTCTTGTGATAGATTATAAGGTGTGTTTATCCTGTGTCCTGATTTCACAGTTACTCTAAAACTTCCAAACATCATCACACTGTCTCATTACTGTGCTAACTGAATCTCCAGTAGTCAAAACCAGAATGGTTAATTATAGTGTATGTTAAATGGGTGATATCTAAAAAGAAAGACTTTGCTTTCTAAACAGTCAGCTGCAGGTAATTGGCAAATCAGGGAGGTTTCTTTGGTGGTCATCTCTAAAGACCTTGTGGACACATTTAGCATCATAATATTTAGAACTGAAAGGAAACTTGGCGGTCATCTAGCCTAATCAACCCTAAAACTACTTTCTCTGCTAAGTGTGTTGTCCTTGGGCAAGATACAACCTCTCTGATCATTTTTTTCATCAATAAAATAAGAGGGTTGGACTAGATCAGTGATATCAAACTCAAATAGAAACAGCTCATTAGGATCCCTTTTGGCTTTTTTTTTTAGCTTTAGTTTTAGATGAAGTTATAGTTCATATATTTCAGTCATGTCTGACTCTTCATGACTCCATTTGGAGTTTTCTTGGCAAAGATACTGGAATAGTTTGCCACTTCTCTAACTCATTTTGCAAATGAGGAAACAGGCAAACAGTTAAGTGACTTGTCCAAGGCACACAGGTAATAAGTATCTGAGAAGATTTGAACTCAGTAAGATGAGTCTTCCTGACATGAGACTAGATATTCTATCCACTGCATTACTTAGCTGCCCTTTTAGATGAAGAAACAGGCCAAAAGAGAAAGGACTTTGTTTTCAAGGTCACACAGTAAGCAACAGTCAAACCTTGAATAGTCATACTTAAAGTAAAAATCTTATTAACAGCATTGTAGAAAGAATGTTGCTTATAAGATCTCAGAATTAGAATTGGAAAGGGACCTTGGTACTTTAGTGCAACACTTTCTTTAGCAAAAAAGCACACTAAGACCCAGAAGGCTTAAATTATTTGCCTGAGGTTTCATAACTACTTAGGTGGAAGGGCTGAGATTTAGTTAAAAAGATTTACAAAAAGATTACAGATTTTGAAGCTGGGAGCTACATGACTTTACTTGGTATAGTGTAGAAGGGATTTTTTTTTTCAACATATGGGCTGCTAAAGTCCTTTTTGATTTAAACTTAAGTGATTCTATAATCCTGACTTTGCCATTTACTGCCTATTTGATTTTGGGCTAGCTAACATTTATATAACACCTATTATGTACAGGCACATATAGTCCTCACAACTCTAGGATGGAAGCACTATTATTATTCTCATTTTACAGATGAGGAAATTGAGGCATGGTCACATAATTTATAAGTCTCTGAAACTAGATTTGAAATCCTAAATCCTGTCCTTACATTCTGTAAACTACCAGCTAATTGCCTTAAGTCACTTAACTTCTCTAGGTCTCAGTTTCTAAGTACAAAATGAAGGGGTTATTTCATAGTATGATAAAACTGGGCTAACTCCTCATAAAATGGAAATACTGAGGCTCACAGAGCATGTCATTTTCTCAAAATCATATTAGTAAGTGGGGGGGGGGGGAGGGAATTCAAACTCCTTTTGACTCCAAATAGTTGAGCCAGATTCACTTCAAAATCCCCTCTAGCTCTGAATCTGATTTTAGTAATTCTAGATCAGCAACTCACACTAGTAAATTTTCAGATTCAGTTGAGAATTTTCTAATTATAACTTTCATCAACAAAAATGGATTATAATCACATACCTCACAAGGTTGTAGTAAGGAAAATACCTTTGTACCTTTACAATCGGCAGTGAAATGTGATTATTATTACTATACAGGATAACTAGTACTTATTGGGGACACTATGAAATAGGGTATATGTGATGACTGCATATTTTAAAATCAGCCAGAATCAGGAATTCAGGTTAAGGGAAAATCCTTGATCTTTATTCTTTGTGTAGGTGAAGAGGAAATGGCCATATGAAGTGAGAGCAATCACGACACAAATTCGGCCCATAGTTCCTCTGCCTTTCTCACTCCACCCACCAAATCATCTCTACCTCATTTCCTACACAACACATCAAAACTTGCACAGAGAGTGGGCGGGGCCATTCTTTCTCCAGGGATATATTAATCGAGTATCTTCCAATTGCTATTTAGCCTCACGTGCTTGGGACCTCAGTGCAACGACTCAAGAGCTTCAGCCCATTACAGGTATACAGAGAACAAAAAGTTGCAGCATGGTAGCCAAAAACAGAAAGGAATCCATTCTTTCCAGCTAGTTGTCCAAAGTTCTCAAAGAAGACCAATGACATCAGGAAGCTGATGTCTTGACTTGGAATTGAATTGGATTTAAGATGCAGTCATCAGTCTCACTCTTTCCTCCAGGGTCATCTGAATCCATTTACTAGATATAGATTAAGATGACTGCAGATGGCCCTGGATATAGTGGGAGACTTTGTTTTTTTTTTTTTAAAATAAGGTATTTTCCAGGTCTCAGTTTGTCTTAGGCAACATCCATTCAATGATTTAAGGCTAGATAAGACATAAGACAAATAATGATCTTATTTGTTTTTTCAGAAAAAAGAAAAAAGCGGTGAAGAAAGACCTCAGGATTTCTTATTAGATAGCATTTTCTTAAAGAAACAATGAATTCAGAGAAAAGTCCCTAAATTCATTATTATTCATCTAAAATTTTCCATATACTTTTCTACAAAATTATGTTATACTTAACAGCAGTGCTTAACGATTGAAGTTTATTCACCATTCTGACTCAGAAATTCAAAAACAAATTTGCTAGAGTTGCATCCTTTTACAGAAAAGAAAACCAAGTTTTAAGAGGTAAAAGAACTTGAAGACAGTGTTAAACAGTTATTTCAGTTTCAATTTCAGGCTTTATACTAAAATGTCCTTATTCCAAGCTCACTGCTGCTCCATGTGCATTGTTTTTTGCCATATGCATTATTATGATGTTTAATGCTATTCTATGTAGTTTGCAAGGGCATGGATGGTGGTTAAGTGGAGATACACTGGTGACTGAATTCAAATTCCTCTCCTTGACTCCTAATCTAATACTATCCATTGCATTCCCTAGCTACCTATAAGATTTCTAATTTTATAAGATAAATTGGAAAGAACTCTCTCTGGTCTTGATGTCAGAAAAGATGGGTTCAAGTATGGGCATTCTTGCATGCATAAAGTTGTTCATTGAACAACTTTCTTCAACCCTGAAAGGGAGATTATCAGTCTAACAGAACTGTTATAACAAAAGAGCTATAATAACTGTGAAACACCATAGAAATGTAAGTTATTCTGTAAGTTGTCCAGGTACTATAGTTCATTTTAAAGCTGTTCCAATTAGTGAAATAGTGTGCATTTTCATATTGTCATTAAAATGCTAATTACTATTCAGCATGAATACAATTGTTTTAACTTATTGTATCCTACGAGGGATAATATAAAATTAAAATACAAATTTTTTTTAAAGTCTTTCCATGAATTATGGGTCAATAAGTAGCCTATTTTAGCTTTATCTCCTTAACATATCACTTTGGAGAAGGGAAGGTCACACAGGAAATCTAAGTCCTGTATTTCTCCCCATGATATTGTGTTGTCATTCTTGAATATGGAAAAAAAAATTTCTTTGAAAGAAACTTTATTATTTTTAGCTGTTCTCAGAGTTCATAACCCCATATTCCTTTGCCTTTTTCTCTTTTTGATTTGTGAACAAATTTCAGAGTTGAGCATGAAATAAAGCATCACTTGAGCTTGAAGGTTCTGAACTTCAGGAGACTAACATAATGAGGTATCTGCAGTAAGAGTGCACCAAGCAGCCTAGTGAGGGCTTAACTGTCCCAAGTTCGAAATACCAAGTCAAAGCTCTTGTGCTTCTCTTAGCACGAGTTGGGTCCATGAATGTCCACTGAACTTGTAGCCTGTGAAGTCTCAGTTCCATCCCTTTGACCCCATCAAAGAAGAAGAAAGAAATGAATTTGTTATATTGCAACTGTTAAATTGAGCTCATTATTCTCATGCCTTTGCAAAGAAGCTGGTTGATTAAATGAAACTGGAGTGCTGATGCTTCACAGTGGAAAAAATATATCACAATGAAGGCTTGAACCCAAAGATTTACTCCTAAAAGCATAAGGAAGAGACTTAGACTCTGAAAGAGGGAGTCCAGAGCTTTGATATAAAATCAAGGCTTAATAATTTCTTTTCACACATATTGGTACTACATATTGAAGACAACTGAATCACAGAATTTCAATTAGACGGGGCTTAGTTGGCCATCTAGTCCAAGCCATATCAAAAAAAAAAAAAAAAAAACAAAAAAACAAGGATCCCTATTTCAAGTTCATACAGATAATCAGAGCCACATGTATTTTTACATTTCATCTTGCCATCTCCAGAAAGGAAAACTCTTTTAATATAGAAACTAAGGTACTAAGGGATGAAAAACCACTTGTAAAACTAAAATCAAGGTCTTCTGACTCCCAGAATTAGTTTATATCAGTGAATTCCATATGAAGCCACTCACTGGAAATTTGAAATGTCTGTAACTGTATTTATTAACATAAATTTATTAATTTATTAATCTATTAAGTGCCTACTATATACCAGTCATACTTTAATACCATTATAATCCAATTGACATGAGGATTTCTCTGATGTATGATTTCTATCCATGTTCTGTAAATCCTCCATAAGCAATCTACCCAACATTCTAGAGTAGTCTCTAGGCCTCTTGACATTGTATGGATACTTCACAAATCATCTTTAAGTTGTTTCCTTGCCATCTCTAATTTAGTCAATATGATTGATTCACTTTTTCTAGCCGTATATCTATTGATATTGACAGCACCATAAGGAATATTTGAAAAATGCAAAAAAGTTACTAGTAATTTTCTTTTAGTGTATATTACTCTCCATTTTATAAGTTAATAGCTACCTCTATTTTGACCTTTGGCTAATATAAACAAACAGATTTTCAATTATACATTGTCAACTTAACCCCATAGCACAGAATTATTATTCATTTTTAATACGACATCTAATTCATTAGCACAGAAGTGCTTTCTTTTTGGGGAATAGATGAGTTTACAAATTACTTCACAGCACATTTCATTCCTATAAATACCTTTACAAGATTTTTAAATGATTAAAAATCAGTGATCCTTTGAATTTTATCCTAATAAGTTATCCTTAAGAATTGTAGCATAATAATAATGCTGTAAATTTCCATTATTATTTGTAAATGCTGTATATGTTTCCAAACAAGTGATAAGATTTCTGCAGGGCTGTACAATAGGAGAAAAAAGTTTTAGTTCTTTATTTAAGAAATGATTTCTTTTCACTGAATTCTTTGATAACGTCTTTGCAAGTTTAATATAGAAGATGCAAGGCAGAAAACAAGTAAATATTTCCTTTGAACAGAAAAGTACTTCTTTTCTCTCAGAGTGGAGATAGATTATAAACTGGTTTGTCAAGCAAGAGCTTGTCTTGTGACCCTTTATAAGGCAACCTACAGGGCAGGTGGCGTAAACTTGAATTCCTAAACTGGCTCTCTTTAGATCCATAATTCAATCAGTCAAGTTAACTGATTAAACATTTTAATAAGTAGACTTGGGTGCCTGCCAATACATTCTTTATTTCTTTTTTGGCATCTAATGACTTTGTGTTTGATTTATGTAAGGAACTACTTCTAGAAATTCATAGATGTGAATAAAATAAGCTCATGAGTTTCATACTCAAATTCACCAATCTACTATATTTTTCAATTAAATTGATTTCATTATTTTTTTCCACCTGAAGCTGTTAGTACCAACCAACATTCCCAGAGCAATAACTAGAAGGGGTAGAGGATTATCTACCACTTTGCTCCAGAACATGAAAATTTAGAGGGGATGTATACCACTTTTTATGTTTTAGTAGTCTAGAAGCAACTGAATTTGGTACCTTATTAATATGAATAATTAATCAAAATTCGAAATTGCCAAATGGTGACTTATTACCGTTTTCATGTTCTCCTTCCTTCTTTCCTTGCCCTAGACTTCCCTGCTTCCTACTCCACAACAGCAGCCTGCCAAATTGCAGACTCATGTTGTCTTGAGAATATCTACTCCACCTCTAAATTAACTAATGATGTATTTCCTGTTAAGTGTTCAAGAGTTATGACTCTGAGTGATGTGGTTAGTACAAAACAAGGGTGGAAGTGAATGGATTATTAATCTTTCAGCTTCTTATTTGGGCAAGTTTTACATTCCAGGTGATGTGCTAGATAGGGGTAAATAAGTGGGAAGTTATTTGGTGTTCATTTGTTTTCGGTCATGTGAATTCTTCATGACCCCATTTAGGGTTTTCTTGGCAAAGACACTAAAACAGTTTGCCATTTCCTTCTCCAGATTATTTTACAGATGAAGAAACTGAGGCAAATAAGGTTAAGTGCCTAGGGTCACACTGCTAGAGTGTAAGGCCAGATTTAAAATGAGGAAGATGAATCGTCTTGACTCTAGATCTTGCATTCTATACATTGTACCACCTAGCCACCCAGATAGAAGAGGGGATAGTTTGTATGTATATGAAGGCATACTAGTTAAAGTGATAAACTGGAAGACACAAAAATAAATTAAAATCCTGCTTCTGAATGAGGCTGTGTGCAAATCATTTTCTCTCTTTGGTTTTCCTTATCTGTAAAATGAGAAACTTCTGCCCTGATTTTTCATTATCCTGATTAGTGACAGCCTCTCCTGGGCCAGTCTTTTAGGAAATCCTTGATCATGTTTCATTTGTTATTCTCCTGACATCTTAATAACTGCCTTTTTGACCATGGAGGAACACTTTTTCCCTCTACTCATCTGCCCAGTCCTGGACACATGAGTCATGAGCAATGATTAAATTATTTGTCATTGTTTCTGATCTCAGTTTGTCAATTTACTTTCTAATGGCCCCATTAATCACTCAATTTATTTTCTGTCCAAAGTGTCCCTCTCTGAATACCATTTTCCTTCATGTATTGTTTCCCCCAATAAAATAAAAGATCCTTGAGAGTAGGGACTGATTTTGATTTTGCTTGTCAACAAAACCGCAAATAGGACAACAAAGTACACATCTATAGTTATATAACAAGTATGGCACAGAAGATGTCACTCTAAGTTTTCTTGACACCATAAATAGCCCTCCGTCTATTCTAATACTCTCTCTCTCATTCTGTACATTATGTTACTTGCCTTTGGACTTCTAGTCTTAGAATCAAGGGAGACCAGCATTCAGCTCTTACCTCCAACGATTCTAGATGTAAGGTTATGAACAAGTCAACTTCTCTGAAATTCAGTTTCTTTATTTGTAAAATGACGATAATAATACCTATGGTACCTCCCTCATACAACTGTGAAAATCAAATAAGATAAAGTGTCAATAAGATTTCTAGCGGTGCAAAATTATCTGAGAGTCTACTGACTAAATATTGCTGCTAATCACCTGTCAATGATGCAGAGAAAGAGGAGAAGAAACTATAGTTTTGTTATGCTTGGAGTGCAGTACTAAACACTTACCAATTAGTCAGTGAGCTCTGAACATCAGTTTTAGCAACCTTGCATAGAATGTGAATACAAAAGCAGAATGAATATACTGAAAATTTTTAGACAGCAGAGAAGGAAGATAAGAAAGTCTGCATCAGAAGTCAGGAAATAATCTAATCAAAACTAGAGCTATAGTTTATGTCTCAAGCTTAATTTTTGCAACTTCATCAGAATATATGACCTGTTTGTTTCAAGCAAATAATGTCAGGAAGTTCAAGATAGAGTCTAGGAAAGAGTTTTTGTTTTGTTTTGTTTTGTTAAGTATAATGGTGGCAGAAAGCCTGAGCCAGAATTTTCTTATCACATGGTCAAGTCTGGGGAATTTTTCATGAAACACTTCTAATTGGAGGAAGGAATGCAGAAGCAATATGACTTGGCTATAAGTGGAGGAATTGGTATGAGAGTTTTGGAGAAGAGAGACATTGGGTGGTGTCAAGTTGTCTTGGTGACCAACTCTAGACAAGTAAAGAGGTTCCAACTTTAGAAATGGCAGACACAAAGAAAACACCAGCTCCTCAAAATGTTCCTGATTTCTGACTTGTCTCCCTAATGACTTTGGGAGAATTTCCCTTTGGATGAAGTCAGTTCTCTCTCTCCTGGATTGAGCTAAGTTATGTTTTTAGGGACAGAGCTCATATCTATTGTATGTTTTCTGGTATATTCTAATCTGAATAATATCCCTGATTTCTGTTTATTATTTATTTAGGTATATAGATTTGCTTGTTATTCATTATTTTCGATAATCATTTGTGTAACTAGCATTTGGTGGGAAGAAGTCAAATTGAAGAGTGTAAACTAAGAGATATCCTCTTCCTTTTAAGGTTTAGAAACCAGGGAAGTGGCTTTATTATGGGTCTATATACCTCTATACCATTGATATTTAGTGAAGAATGAGTAGGTAGAAAGATATGATCTAAGTCAAATATCATTCTTGGAAACTAGAGAAAGATCTCAACATCTAAATGTTCTCAAGCTGCCAGCTAATTTTATCTTTGTCTCTCACTATTACCTCTGAGATAATCCATACCAGGTATGGTTTGGATTCCTTGTCTATATATTTAGATATGAGTATCTTACATGTGCAATATATATCTAATAAATGTACACAAAGTGCCTTGATAATCTTAAAGTACTATATTAATGCCATCTATTATTGTACAAATTCAGATTGAAGAAAACAATATTCTAAGTTAACAGAAAATTTCCTGAAGTATTTGAAGTTCCACAACTGAACTACTTTGGGATTTTGGCCAAATATATTTTTTATATCTAAAATCAAAAAAGGAATTTGCCTATTATCCTCCTCATAATGAGGCAAGGGTGAGCCGTTGAGAACCCTGTTAGTGGGACACAAACTCTGGAAGTTTATTTGGAACTGGGAAGGATTAAAGACAGACCTCATAACTATCATGGGAAGCTTGCTAAATCTTTAGCATTCATCATTAAGTAGGATCATGGGATCCTGAATCATGATCATAAGATTATGATGAATTTTTTGGCCTCAACAACTCAAAGATCAGCTGCTAAGAGGTGAGTCAGAAATGCTTAAATACCAAATATGAAACAAATGTCAATCTTCATTATATTGATGTGTGTGTGTTTGTATGTGGATGTGTTAACAAGAGAAATCCTGATCATTTGTAGAGATATCTGTTTGTAAAAAGTAAATCTGTGGGATATGAAGAGGAACAATGTCAATCACTTTCAATGGAAGGAAAAGATGGGAATACTTAAGATTCTTAGTAGCCCATCTCAACTTGGTCAATTGTTTTCACTTAGGGATTTTTTAAAAATGGTCAGGTAAGCAATTATATTGGCACATAAAAAGGTCAATGCCAAATTCACTTTATCACAGGAAAGAAAAAATAATTGTGATTGCCAGAAGAAAGAAAGATTCTTTTGAAAACATATGCAAGTAGGGCAATGAAAATTTTGATGCAATGAAAATTCACATATTTTCTCACTGTGAATATGTAGTTAGCACACTATGAAAATATTGTGTTTCATGTCATATTATAACTCTCTATGTTTAAATATGAGAAATCCTTTGTTCATTTCCCCCAGGGAAATCAGAATTATTACTATGAGGGAGGCTAATTCATAAAAATTCTTTATTAGCAAATAGCCATTTAGGTCTTTTCTTCATTATCTGGCTCCAATTTGTCTTACTTCTTTGTATTCACTTATATATGTGTTATTATCCAGGAAGTCGTCTAATAATTAACATCAGTATACTATATAAATTACCATCTCCATCTTTTTGGCTCATTTCTTAACTGGAATCTAATTCCTTTTATAAACCTAATGAATCCTGCCCATACTTCAAGAATCCTTTCATATGTTTCCTCTTCCTTGAAGGCTATTCCAATTATAAAAAAAATACACACATGCACACATGGAGTAATCTTTCCTTCTTATCCATAAACTTCACAATGACAGTATGTTTACACAAAGTATGCTCTCATAATTGCAGCATAGTCTTTAACACAAAAGAGCTTCTTAATTAACATTGGTAATTTTATTATTAATACATGCTTTGCATACATGTAGTTACTAGAAAAGTGTTGATACAAAAAGGGCGGAATTTTGTGCCAGAGAACAAGTTAAATCAATGAAACAACATAAATTACCTACTGCATCTCATCTCCCTCTCCTCCAAGTTCATTGTCCATCTGCCAATATCTGCCAAAGAAACATACACTATTTGCATACCAAAACAGCCAAATTCTAGAAAATTGGTGGTTTCCATCAATTTAGTTTTCTCTCTGTGAATGATTCTGGTTCTTGAAGAGGAACAAAATGACATCACTATATTAGAATCAAGTTACATTGTTTTCATCTGGCTGATCAGAGCAATATGAGCTTGGAGTGCTCTGCCACAGGTCGGAAACAAATAGTCCATCTGAACATTTTGGGTAGCTTCTCTAATTTTGTGTATCTCACATTTCTTCTGGGCTAATTCAATTCTGCTTTCCTCATAGAGCATAGCACCTTCTCTGATAAGAGCACATCATCCTGGTTGATCCTGTGCCAGTGTTTCCCATGTTGTATAATCGATTCTAAAGTTCTTAAGAGTCACCTTAAGAGTGCCCTTGTATCAATTTTTTCTGATTATCTTATGAATGTTTATCCCCTGTGAGTTTTCCATAAAATAATTTTTTTGGCAAGTGTACATTTCGTACTATGAATATTAAGATTTCTTTTGAGTGATTATAGATGTCATTAAGACCATGTAGTATTCAGATATTCTGGCGACATTATATGGCTGTATGTTAGGAACAATCACAAACTCTAAAGAATAAATCTGTGGGTAATCAAAATGTCAGCGGTGAAAAGACTTATGGGCATAAATAGGTTACAACATGCATAGTATGGTATTTGGAGTCAGTCAAGTCAATATTAAGCCCTTTGTTATATACCAAACACTTGTGCTGAGTGCTGACTACACAAATAAAGGCAAAGGACAGGGCAGGGACTCTCCAGGGTTCATAATCTAATGGGTTAAGACAATATATAAAAGAAAGTTGAAAAGTTGGGGGAGGGTCGTAACAACATGAAGTTCCGCAGGTAGGTAAGAAATGGTGAGAAGACTTCCCTGGGGGCCTTCCCTAACTGGAAGATGTGGAGGAAGATCTGGGAGGAAGAAGGTGTCTGATAATCCACCCTCTACCCTCTCCAGCTAGAAGGAAGAAATGGCACCAGAAGCACAGGGTCACTGGGAAGTGTGAGTTTGAGAACTGATATCATCCTGCAGAAAGTTGAGTTTGGAGATCATGACGTTCAGAAGAGTAACCAGTTGGAGATAACTACATGCCTGCCATAGGATTCCATTTAAAATAGAGAATCTTCCTCATGTGGATGTCAGAAGACCTAGATTCAAACCTCACCTTTGACACATGCTTCCTGTATGACTGTGAACAAAATACTTAACATCTATGAGTATTAGGGTTCTCAATTATAAAATGATGGTATAGGATTAGTTGGCTTGTAAGATTCTAGCTCTAATTTTGTTATTTTTGAATCCCCTCACCTTGCCTACAAGTAGGGGCATAAAAAAATTGTCCAGAAAATGTACAAATGGAAAAGTAATGAGGCTGGTTATGGAATGAAAGTAAGCCACACAGGGACCCATAGAATTTTCAAAGATCAAGAGAAAATCTTCTCAAGCATGGGGTGGATGTTCTATGCAAGATTCATGGGAAGATATTGTTAAAAAAAAAACCAAGAATGAGAAGGCAACAATGGGACAAGCTGTACCACTGAATGTGTACTCCCTTTGATGAGATTATAGATCCATTTGAATAGTAGTAATTCACATTCAGGTATATATTTTGTCTCATCTTATTCTCAGAATAATCATTTAATTGTGTAATTTATCTCCATTTTAAGGAGGAGGAAACCAAGAAATTGTTCAATATGAGATAATAAAGAGTTCCAAATCTGTGTAGAAGAATTGCATATGTTTAAACATATATTGGATTACTTGCTGTCTAGGGGAGGGAGAGGGAAGGTTGGGAGAAAAAAATTGGAACATAAAGTTTTTCAAGGGTGATTGTTGAAAACTATCTTTACAAATATTTTGAAAATAAAAAGTTATTATTAAAAAAAAAAAAGAACTCCAACAATTAGAGATATCCAAAAGTAAATGGGCTGCTTCAGAAGTTAGGCCTATCCTTGGAGTCTATAAAGCCTAGATGACACTATTCCAGCTTTTATATTCTTGTTCCCTTGCAAATTAGAAATAAAGTCTTTGCTTTTTTTTGTTGTTGTTGTTTTGTTTTGTTTTTAATATATATAGCTTTTTATTTACAAGATATATGCATGGGTAATTTTTCAGCACTGATAATTGCAAAACCCTTTGTTCCAATTTTTCCCTTCCTTGTCTCCACCCTCTCCCCCAGATGGTAGATTGACCAATACATGTTAAATATGTTAAAACATAAGTTAAATAGTATACATGTCCATACAGTTATTTTGTTGTACAAAAAGAATTGGACTTTGAAATAGTGTACAATTAACCTGTGGAGGAAATCAAAAATGCAGGCAGACAAAAATAGAGGGATGGGGAATTCTATGTAGTGGTTCCTAATCATCTCCCAGGGTGTAACTGGTTCAACTAATTACTGCTCTATTGGAACTGATTTGGTTCATCTCATTGTTGAAGAGAACCATGTCCATCAGAATTGATCATCATATAGTATTGTTGAAGTGCATAATGATCTCCTGGTCCTGCTCATTTCACTTAGCATCAGTTCATATAAGTCTCTCCAGGCCTTTCTGAAATCATCCTGTTGGCCATTTCTTATAAAACAATAATATTCCATAATATTCGTATTCCACAATTTCTTCAGCCATTCTCTAGTTGATGGGCATCCACTCAGTTTCCAGTTTCTGGCCACTACAAACAGGGCTGCCACAAACATTTTGGCACATACAGGTCCCTTTCCCTTCTTTAAGATCTCTTTGGGATATAAGCCCAATAGTAACACTGTTGGATCAGAGGGTATGCATAGTTTGATAACTTTTTGAGCATAGTTCCAAATTGCTCTCCAGAATGGCTGGATGTATTCACAGTTCCACCAACAATGCATCAGTGTCCCAGTTTTCCCACATCCCCTCCAACATTCCGCATTATCTTTCCCTATCATTCTAGCCAATCTGACAGGTATGTGTGTAGTGGTATCTCAGAGTTCTCTTAATTTGCATTTCTCTGATTAATAATGATTTAGAGCATCTTTTCATATGGCTAGAAATAGTTTTAATTTCTTCATCTGAGAATTGTCTATTCATATCCTTTGACCATTTATCAATTGGAGAATGGCTTGATTTCTTATAAATTAGAGTTAATTCTCTATAAATTTTGGAAATGAGGCCTTATCAGAACCTTTGACTGTAAAAATGTTTTCCCAGTTTATTGCTTCCCTTCTAATCTCATCTGCTTTAGTTGAAACAAAGCCTTTGTAATCTCTTCAGATTCAGAAATTCTATGAGATTGAGAGAAGTTCTCCACCTCTCTGGTTAGGTAACAATGGATGTGAGTTAACCTCTGTGAGTTTCAGTTTCCTTACTTGTACAGTTAGTCTGATTTGACGGTTTTTTAATCTTTAAATCTTGGGGGAAGCTAGGTGATTTAATGGATAGAATATCAGACCTGGAATCAGGAAGACCTGAGTTCAAATCTAGTCTCAGACACTTTGCTAGCTGTGGAACTCTGGGCAAGTCCCTTTACCTTGTTTGCCTCAGTTTCCTCATCTGTAAAATGAGCTGGAAAAGAAAATAGCAAACCATTCCAGTAGCTTTGCCAAGAAAACCCCAAATGTGGTCAAGAAGAATAAGACATCAGTGAAAAAAAAGCTGAACAATAGTCATATGGTTTAGGTATCTCTGCTCCTGAGCTCAGTGAATTTAATCATTCTGTGTGAATTTGAGATTGTGTTTTTAGCTGTGATAAAACAGTTTATAAAAGAAACCTATTCGTCAAAACAGTGACTAGGTTAAAAAAAAAAAAGCCAAATCAACAAACATTAATTAGGCACTTTCTACATGTCAGTAATTGGACTAAATGTTGAGACACCATGCTCAATCCTGCTTATTCTTCACTATTTGGGAAAAAAAAAATCTCGAAGGGCATGCTCTCTTCCCAGTCTTTTAAGTGGTTAAAGAAATCATTGTGATTATTATCACTGAATTTCAGATCATACTTGGGAAGTCTTATTTTTTTGACACTTAATTCTATAGCTTCAATTTTTTCTTTTGGGTGCAGATAACCTTATGACATTTTTCCTTTGAACTATCTTATTTGACTATTTCTTCTCAATTTGACTTTAATGAAATATTAGTATCTCATTCTCTAATCTGGAGGGACAAAAATTGACCTTTGTCTGCGCAGTATAGGTTCTATTATCTATCATCTTATGACACATATTTTACTTTGTGATATCTGAAATGTTCCTTTATGTCATGTGTTAAATTTTCCCTTACTAATTCAAATTTTTCCACAATTAATAGATTTTTATTTACTATTTCTTCCTTGAAATGTTGTGACCCTGACATTGGTTTCTTAACAAACATTCATTTATTTTGCTTCCTCCCAGTGGGCTAAAAGAGAGGACAGACATATCTTTCTCAATTAATTCTCAATTTGCATTTTGACAGTCTGAGACTGGCATCAATGTTTCAGCCTCTACATCTTTGGCAAATTCTTGCTTGGAAAAATATGATGATAGCTGAAACATTTGTATTCATTTAAAACACCTGACAGGACAAAGATGTCAGGTGTTGGGGAGAAAAATTTTTGATTTGTTGGCTTTTACTGGAAATAGACTTCTTTCAGTGTTATTTTTCCTAAGACTAAAAATTCACTAAATGCATTAAGCATGTCTTCTGTTTACAAGGTACTGTGCTAGGCATTAAAGAATGAATCAAAGATAAATGAATGTATAAAATTTGTTTGGCATAGTTGTAGGATCACTACTTCTGAAATCAGAGGATCCAGATTCAAATCATACCGCTGAAATTTACTAGCTGTATGAGTAACCACCTAATCTCCCTTGACGTAAATTTCCTTAATGGAGTTAGATCATTGTATTTCATTCCATGGAGATATTTCCAATCTAATAAGGAAAATGGATAGGATTAGAGACATGTAAAATGTTCCCAAATGACCCTAGTACTCTTGGAAAATATGAAAGTGAGAGGGAAAAACATTGGCTGAAATTATGTCTGGGGCCTCTGACATGTACATATGACTCAGGGCAAAACACTTAAATTTTTACTATCCCAAGACAATTATATAAGAATAGCTGTCAATCTATATTGGTAGATGAAGATTCCTTATTTAGAGTTTTTAGTTTTATGAAATTGGTCAAAAATAGAAAAGGGGTAGGAGTAGAGAACCAAGGGGAGAAATGTTATGTTGCCATGGAAATTCAAAATTAAGAGTGATAACTGCAAATTGGTTCAAGAGAAATTTAAACCAAACTTCAAAGAATGTGAATATTTCAACTGGTAGAGAGCTTGAGGAGGGGAAATTTCAGGCATAAGAAATGAAAGGACAAATTTTAGAAAGTGTTTGGGTAATAGCTTATGTTGCAGCTTGTTTGGCACACAGTATGCCCAAACAGAGTTTTGTATAGGAATAGGAGGCAATATAGTAGAAAGAGATTTGACTTTGAAATCAGAAAACTCAGTCACAATCTTGGATCTGCCATTTACTGTCCTTGTGACTGTGGGCAAGTCTCAGGTTCCTCTTTTGTAAAATTAAATATTTGGAAGAGATGATCTTTATGGTCCTTTACAACTCTTAATTTATGATCTTATGACAAGGATGTAAAAACAGATAGTAAAGGACATGGAATGCTAGGCTAAGGAGTCTGTATTTCATTTAGTAACCATCATACTTTTCCTACCTGCTAGTGTAAGTTCAAAAAGTTATGAGTTTATGTCTGGCTAATGTGTCATACATATCAGCATACTTTGAACAATTGGACATGTTAGCAAATTTATTTTGTTTTCAATACCTCCAGTTGATTTACTATTAACATTTTTTCCATTTAAAAATGCAACATTTATTTTGATAATTCTATATCTTCTTTACAGAAATCCATATATGCCCATTATTTTAAAATTGTCTTCCAAGTGGCATTAGTAAAGTGGTAACTACATGGGAAAATAAACAAACAAAAAAGTATACCTAAATAGGACTCTGTTATACTCTTAGTCACACATCCCCTGGACAGAAATGCTTTTCTCATTATGGTGTGTGATGCTACTAGACGACAAAGATACCAGCTGATCTTTCAGGAAAATTAGGTCCTCAGAATTTCTGGAGGAGGATCAATATTAAAAAAGTAGCACATATGGAAGGTAGCCATTTAGATGTTTTTCTATAAATCTGGTCTGAGGACTATCTGGAAATAAATAGGAGAGAAGATGATTCTTGGTTTCTCTGGGAAAGTCACAGTCATGAGGATGAGTTTATTAAAGACCAGTCTTTATTTACTTGGTCTTTTCTTTTCTTTTTTAAATTAAGTTAAAATTTTTTGGTTATAGTTTAAGTTTCAAACTATGTCCCTTCCTCCTTTCTCACACCACACTAGAGAAGATCATCATTTAATACAGATATGGATATAGATATAGCTATATGTATATACAATACATACTTATTTTTATCAATTCTTTCTCTAGAGATGGATGACATCTGGCTTCATAGGTTCTTTGTAATTGATTTGAATATTTTTAATTTAGTTTAATTGTTCAAGCAATATTATTGTTACGTTATCCAATATTCTCTTGGTTCTGTTCATTTTACTCTTCATTATTTCATGCACATCTGTCTATCTAAAATCAACCTGTTCATTATTTCTCATAACATAGCAGTATTTATCACAATTATATGATAAAATTTGTTTAGCCATTCACTAATTGATGAGCATCCCTTCAATTTCTAATTCTTTGTCACCACAAAGAGGGCTGCTATAAATATTTTAGAACATATAAGTTCTTTCTCTCTTTTCCTTATTATCTTGGGAGAAAATGTTTAATAGTGATATTGTTAGATCAAAAGATATTCAGTTTTTACAACTGTTTGGATATAATTCCAGATTATTCTCCAAAATGGTGGGATGTCAGTTCACAATTCCACCAACAATGTATTAGTGTCCCAATTTTTCCACATCTCCTCCAACATTTGTCATTTTACTTATCTATCGTTTAAGCCAATCTGATAAAAGTGAGATGATATTTTAAAGTTGTTTTAATCTGTATTTCTCTATTGAATAATAATTTAGAACTTTTTTTCATATAACTATTTACAAAGCTTTGATTTCTTCAGCCTAAAACTGCCTGTTCTTATCCTTTGACCATTTGTAAATTGGGGAATGATTCATATTCTTATAAATCTGACAAAGTTCTCCATATGTTTGAGATATGAGAGCTTTATCAGGGAAATTGTCTATATAATCTGATTCCCACAATTTTTTGCTCTTTTTTTTTTATTTACTGAGACAGTTGGAATTAAGTGACTTGCCCAGATCACACAACTAGGAAGTATTAAGTGAGGCCAGATTTGAATACAGGTAATCCTAATTTCAGGGCTGGTGCTCTATCTGCTGTACCATTTAGCTGTCTTTCTGTTCTTTTTCTAATCTCTATTACATCTGTTTATACAACCCCTTTTTTAATTTAATGTAACCCAAACTATCCATTTCATACCTCACAATACTCTCCATCCCTTGTTTATTCATAAATTATTCTCTTATTCACAAAGCTGATAGGTAATGTCCCATGTTCTTCCAATTTACTCATGATATCTGCCTTTATATCTAGATCATGTATCCTTATCTTGGCAAATGATATATCAGCCTATACCTCCTTTATGCCAGACTGCTTTCCAATTTTTCAATTATTTTTACCAAATAGTAAATTCTTATCCCAAAAGCTTACATCTTTATGTTTGTTAAATACAAAATGATTATTATAATCACTTACTATATTTTGCATGTATATTCTGTTCCACTAATTTACTTTTCTGTTTCTTAGCTGGTACTAGATAGTTTTGATAATTATCACCTTATAATACAGTTTAAGATCTGATACTATCCCACCATTCTTTACATTTTTTTTTTTTCATTAATTCCTTTGGTATTCTTGACCTTTTCTTTTTCCAGATGAATTTTGTAATTCTTCTTTTTTGACAATTTAATTGGGATGGAATTGAATAAATAGATTGGATAGAATTGTTATTTTTTATTATATTGGCTCTGTCCAATTATGAACAATTAATACTTCTCTAATTATTTAAATCTGACTTTATCTATATAAAATGTGCTTTATAATTATCTTCATGTAATTTCTTTTTTTTTTAATTTAAATTTTATTATCTTCATGTAATTTCTAGGTTTATCTTGGCAGGTATACTCCCAGATATTTTATGCTACTTACTCATTTGGTCTTTTCTGAACTAATCAGTTATTTCACTTTGGGGATGAGGAATATGCCTGAGCCAGCTCTTATTGATTCATGAGAGCTGATTGTTCATTTTTCAGTGTGAACATTACATCTTAGAAATCACCTTAAAATCAGAAATTTTACAAATCAGGATTGATTTAATATTATGCTGATTGACTTTACTTAGGAAAATGTTAAATTAAATCAAATTTTAAAGCATGTACTGGGTGCATTTTTTTTTTTCAGAGATCTTGTAATTAAAAGATTTACTAGCACACCTCTTGTTGGAATTCAGGAAAATATAGTCTAATTCTGTAATGGTTTTGCCACCTTGATCATATTAAATAATCATTCTAGGCCTTAGTTTCCCCTTTATAAATTGCCCCAAATAAATAAATAGATTTGAATAATCTTTCCTAACACATTTTGTTCTTATTTTTAAAGATTATCAATAATAAAAGAAAGGTGGTCATGAGACTGGCACAAGCACATCTCAGGAAATTGGGAATGGTTCAGAGGCCAAAGAAAAATTTGTCATTGACTTTCTGATATAACTCTCATTACCAAATGTTCCCTTTGAGCTAAAACCTCAGGCATCTCACATCACAAAATTCCTCCTTATACAAAATTGAGTAGCATAAATGAAAAACTAGCCTCTTGATTCTCTGTTAGAATGATGACTTGTTTCTCTCCATATCTCTTCTTCCTCCTTTCTTTAAGGACAATCAACTCTGCAACTGCAATGTAATGGGCCAATCTTCAAACACTAGCTTCCCTAAGATTTTTTATGCTTGGAACTAGGCAAACACAGAATTAGAGTTTATTTATAGGAAGTGCTGCTTTACCACTCCCACAGCTCAACTGTACTGCCTTCCTGATTTTGATAACTTGAAATCTTTGAAATGGCCACTTATAAAAGTTTGAAGTCAATATAAGATCAACAAGGATGTGTTTTCTTTTCTTTTACTTTTGTAATAGGAGATTAGCTTATATGCAGTTTGTATCTGGTTCTACTCCCCAAATACAACTGAAGAGTCTGATTTTAGGAGAGTTGTGATGACATGTAAACTAAGTGTTTTGGAGAGACTTTGGAGCTTGTATAGGCATTCTCTAACTGGGTCCAGTCTAATAAATATGGGTGAACAACAGCTTTGATTGGCTGTTACTATAAAATCGGAACTAAGCACACTTGAAAAAAAAAAAAAACTGCCCCTTCTTTCTGTTTCTCTTTGGCTAACATCATCTGAAGAGAGACAATGTTTTAAGGGGACAGGTCATGGTTGTTCTACCTCAGATGCTGAGATACATAGAGTTCCATGAATACCAGACTGTTTTTTGCCTGCCTTAGCATTTGCTCCTTTGCTTTAGATGGAAATCAAAGACTATAGCTTTATAAGTTTAAAAATCAGGAGAGTAAACCCTTAGGAGTCAGTGGTGGATTTCAGGCCAGTTGTTTTTCATTTGTTCATTCATTCATTCTAAGCAATCTTCACATCAGTACCCTGAAGACAGAATTTCTAGACACAATGATGACATCCCTCATGGCTACTGCATTTGTACTTGAACTTGGTGGGATCAATGAAATGCACAAACTTCTAAGTCTGAGTCCACTTTCCTCGTAGATATTTAGCATAGGGAAAAGTGTGCTAGGAGGAAATGTTTGCATTTCTGTTATTGCTATATCCAGTTATGAAAGTTGATTGATGTTGAAGTTAAATATTCAAAATGACTCTAGTCACTATTAGTTTACAGTAGTGGAAGTGGAGAGAGCAGAGAATACAGCTACTGAGAGTTCAAGTTAAAGGGAAGAATTATTCTCTTGGGGGACTACTCGGAATCTAAGGGGAAAATACAGAAGTCTGGCCCTGCCATATCTGCAAGAGATGAAAACTGACAGACTGCTGTGCTACTTTTTGCAGGGGAAATAATATGACTCAAAACATTCAAAAGTTACAAGAAAAGAAAATGATTGTACACAAAATAAAAACAAAAATCACAACACATAAAATTGTAGGAACACGTCAGTTTTATGTTTCAATTTGGTAAAACTAGCTATTAGCATGAAGGGAATGCGATTTCCTTTTTCATTTTTATTTTTTGATGTATGGAAAATAAAAATATTGAGCAATTCTGGGGTTTTCTAGGAATCCATGAATTTAATAAGTGCAGAAGAGAAATATTGGATCTTTTCATGGCTCTTTTTTTTTTCTTTACACAAGGTGGCAGTATTTTCATGAGAACATAGGAAACTATAAACTAGATTAAAAAAAACAACTTTTCTTTTACTTTATGTTTATGGTTCTAAAATGAGACAATATCAGTTCATAAGTATCTGAGACAAGATTTGAACTGAGAAAGAGGAGTTTTACTGACTTCCAACTTAGCACTATTTGCCACCTCGCTGTTCCAGGAAGTGACATGGATGATGGCAAAAGGCAAAGACTCTTACCCTCTGGTTATTGGAATGTAAAATTGATTGTTCCTCCACATTACTACATGTGGCATTAGTTATGTTGAAAGGAAAAAATAATTTACAGTAGCCTTAGGAAGCTGGTACCTTGTTCAATGCTGAATTTCCTCCACAGATGCTACTTTAGTTGATGAACATAACAGGGCCACATCATTGCTAATAAAAGTTATGCATCTGTAACCTTCATAAAATATGATAGGGTTGAAATATCCTAAATTCTAGACTATAACCATCTCTTTGCTCAAACATTTACAAGGCCTTCTGCCTCATTTGCCTTTGAGCCAATTCTCTTTCATAAAAATGTATTCTTTTCTTATCCTATAAAAGAATTTTTTTTTGCCAGATAATATGTGTGATCTTGCAGTCCATATTGTAAGACTGCATGTATTTTTAGCTAGATTGATTTTAAGAGTTATGTTTTTTTTTTCTTTTAGCAGAGAAACAAAAATCAGTTCTTAATCATTCCTTTTATTATTTGCTGGCTCACTAATCTTTGTGTAATTGGCTTGTGATTAACTTATAAGGTAGAGCCACCTTAATTTTCTGCCTAATTATTAACTTATTTGCTAAAGATGTTCCATTCTAAGTTTTAGTTATGACATTATCACAACAACAACAACAAAAACTATCCTAATTAGATAATTCTGCTTTGGAAATATTAAATCAGCTTTGGTTTATCATAAAATTATGATTATGTTATTCCAATGCAGTTTAATTCCAAAGCCAAATTAATATGAATTTTCTTCCTTTAGTCATTCCTCCTACCTAAATGACTGCTAATTATAGAGGCTACATTTTAGTGGAGATTGTAAACTGGAATTACCTCAGCATATATGTATGCTCTCGACTCACTATTCCAGAGTCAATAGCTGATAATATTTCCTCCTTAAAGATCTAAGGGTATCCTGAGGAGTTGAGATGTCTTTTCCTATACTGTCAAACTCTAGTCCCTATTCTATTATCTTCCCTTTTCTGTTAGCTATCAGTGACGAGTAGATTGGTTCTTTTTGACCCATTAATATCAATTAACTTTTACAAAGGAAAAATTTCTTTGAAGATATCAAGAACAGGAGTACAATATCCATCCTTCTTCCTGCCACCAAATATCAATAAACTACACCAATCCAAACACCATTATCATCACCAAATATATCTGGGATAAATTTTCTCCCACTTAATTTCTTGCCTTCTGAGCAAAATATGTTCAAACTTAATGCAGTTTCTAAATCTCATTAGTCTTACCAAGTACCAATCCCAAAGTGGCATTACTATTAGAGAAGTCCTCATCTCAACTACTGCTGGACTAGGTACTGAGGTTTGCTCCTTTATCCTTTGGGGCATTGATGCTATAGTGCCTGCAGAATCTATTATGGACTTGACTGCCAGATTCTTCTGACCTCTGATCATTGGTAATGTACAAAGTTTGCAGCCTTTAACTTCTTTCACCAAAAATAAAAGAACAAATATCCAGGCTAAGACCTAAGACCTATATTCATGGGATCATATATCAACTCAAGAGCCAACCCCCCCCCCCCAAAAAAAAAAAAAAAAAAAACCTTAAATGCAGATAAATCTAATTAAACTTTGAACCTAATCTCCTTCCCCTTTCCAAAGACAGATGGTTCAAGGAAGAGAAAGATTGGGCGCCAGAGACCTCAGTTTTATAACTGAGGGAACATGATCAGTAGGAGATCATTACTGACTTCTGAAATTGAGCATAATAAATAAAACAAAATGATAAAAAACACTGCAGGGCCATTTCTCCAAATCAAGGGAATCTCCAATCAAGGGAAAAGAAGGGGATATTCTTCCTTTCTGGTTAAGTTAGTGATGTCTGTGTTGTTGTGAATTGTGATCTTCATCCCCCGAATACAGTTGGAAAAGTGAAAATAGGAAAGAGGCTGTCTCAGTCTGGCTAGTTTAAAAGATTCAGCCTTTCCATGCAGATAATTAAAAGAGGATACCCTCACCCATGTGGTAGAAGACACAGTGCCTCCTTATTAGATAATTTGGACATACTTAGAACAAGACTTTTAGGGTACCTCGATGTTTGTTGATCTGGGAATGCTCCAAGTTTTAGTTTACGAGGGGAAAAAAAAACTAGCCTAACTAGCATTGACAGATGTAAGGATAGTGTTCCTACTACACTCTACCTTTCAATTTGATGATAAAATTCTTAATGTATTCTAGTACAGGGGTTCTTAAACTTTTTTTCTCTCATGACTCCTTTTTGCTCCAGAAATTTTTATGGACACTGTCTCACATCTGAGCTGAGATGTTTCTGGAAGCATTTGTGTATGTGGAGGGCAAATTTAGCATGTTGTATGTTCAGAATCAAGACTTCAGTGAAGTTGTGTGATGGAATATAAATAAATGTTGCCAGAAACATCTCAGATTCATTACATGTTTAATTTTGAATTAATTTTTTGTCTTTGTATTACTGTTTACTGCCAAATTTTTTGCAACCCCCATGTTCAGTAATGCAATATCATATAGGGTTGCAATCCCCAGTTTAAGAAGTTTTGTTCTAGTAGACCTTGCATTACTTAAATGACATTAGAATTATTGGTTATTCCTGACCTGATATTCAAAAAGTTTACTATAGAAAACACTAATGTAGGAAAAGAAATAGCAAAATAAAAATTTTAAAATGTAACATCTCCCTGAAGATGTTACTAAGTCTCAAAGAGTTTCAAGAATAACTTAGTCCTGTGTGTAAAGCTTCAGGTCCATATAATGCAGTTCACAATGGGTCTCACCATGTAAAAAGGTGACATGCAAGAGGCAACAACAGGAACATCAAAATTATAACAAAAGTGGTGCTTCTTCCTGTATTGTCACGCTCAATTCCTAATTACTGAGTAAGGAGAATTACCCTGTATTCTTTACTCAGTTAGTGTTGTTTGATCAAAATGTTTCCCAGTTAGGGAGGTTCCTTAGAAACTGTTCCTCTACTCTGTGAGGACTGTTTAACAATGTTCACCTCTTCCTGGAACTGGATATATAGACATGTGTCAATTTTATCCCCAATCAATTTGCTGTGAATAGGCAGGGATACAGAATAAGTTAAAAAGTTTCTATGAACTATAAAACAAACCCCCCTCCCCAGAATGCTAGCTCTTAATTCTCCAACCCCTCTTTGGTAAGGAGTTGTACAATGATTATAGGGTATTGTTCTGGTAGTAATGTGGAAGAACAATCAATTTTACATGCCAGTAATCACAGGGTAAACGAGGCCTTGACTTTTGCCATCCGCATCTCACTGCCCGGGACAACTAGGTGACACAGTGGATATAGTGCTACATTGGAAGTCAGGAAAACTCTTCTTCCTCATTTCAGATCTTGTCTCAGATACTTCTGGATTGTGTGAGCTTAGGCAAGTCACAACCTTATTTGCCTCAGTTCCTCATTTGTAAATTGAGCTGGACAGGGATGTAGCAAACTACTCTGGCATTTCTGCCAAGAAAACCTCAAATTAGGTCATGAAGTGTTGGACATGACTGAACAACAATAATGCCATTGCCCACTCTTCTTTCACTGAGCTGCCAATACTGCTGAGAGCTACTCTGCTATGTGTTGTCACTAGAACCTGCTTCTATGTTCATTTTCCTTTCCCCCCACTGTGCTGGAGACTATTTTCCATTGCCTTCTCTTCCAGAGGCTCTGCTGCTCTGTGCTAGGTCAGAGTATTGTCAAAGAGACACCTAAAGAAAATCAAGCTATCGCTGCTGGTATGATTGTGTCCCACTATGTAGAAGGTTGCTTTGAGCCTGAGCTGCCATTGCTTACATGTGCTTAGTAGAAGCCTTGTAGGTGCTATTATTCCTGGGATTTAATTACCCTTCTATGTTAGGACCAGTTGTTGTAGGCCCATGTCACTAAAGTTTTAATGAGATCAGGAACTGCCACACAGAATCAATGGATGAAGAAACTAAAAGATAGTGGCTGATCATGCTAGTGCTTGGGTTCCCCTTCTTGTCAGGGTTTATCTTCTACAATGCAAAAAAATTACTCCTGTTCTCAATTAGCCTCCATAGAGGGACCCCACAATTCCTCACATCTTGAACTCACAAGGCTACCTAGAAGACCAAGAATACTCTTTGTGAACTCATATGCTCAAGGGAAGGACAATACAAAACAAAAATAATTTTTCCTCTTTAGGCCAGCAAATATCTGCTATATGCATGAACTAGCTATTTCTGAGTCTGGAGGAATATCCGATTCCAAAAATAGTTGGGGTTCTGATAGAAATAAACATTATTTTTTAATGCCTACCCCAATAGCTTCCATTAAAAAAAATCACAAAAAAGTTCATGTAGCAAAATTTCCCTTTGCCTCTTTAATTCTAAATTAAAAAAAAAACTCAAACAATTTGATCAATACAGTAATTAGAAAATACTAAAATTCTATGGCTTTGCATTCTGTTTTTGTTGGGGTCCCTCATGCAACATGTCAATAGCTGGTTATGTACACTTACAATTATAGTACTGTGGACTGCTTTTTCAGCTGCATTGTGATTTTGAAAAAAGGCATTCAAAACCAAACAGTGATTTCCTTATTCATGCACAAATATGACTCATTTAAAGCTAAGATGTACCTTCTTTCAGTAGGCCACCCCCAAGTAATTAGGTCATGATGATCATTAGAAATACAAAGGCATTTAGTCTAAGCAAGAACAGAGCACAATTAGTTGTTCCAAATTTATACTTTTCTAATGAGGGGAAAATCTCAATAACAAAAACATCCAATCCTTCCAGATTGCTTTGAAAGTAAATTGAGTTCTGAGGAAATCTCCTATTAAAAACCTAGAGAATACTTGACTAAAATGCAAGGTTGGAAGACCCAAGGTCAATATATCTGGAGGATCCAAAATACATTTATCAGGGATTATGTTCTAGGCACAGTTCTTTAGTTTAGAGCATTTTCACATCATGGAAACATCTCTCAGTAAACAACCACAAAAAGTCTGAAGGCCAATCCAGGCTCACCTTTCTCTGTTCTGCCTATTCCCTGGTTTATTATATTCCAATCTTGTTAGACTACATCAATTGTGCTGGGCTAAGCCTAACACAGGTCAGTCTCCTGGTAATTTATATGTGATATGAGGGACTTATAGCTCATTCGACAGTTAACAAAAGGAAAACCACTTAGTCATTGCAGAAGGAGATTCAAGAATAGGTGTTATAAACCAATTCCAGTTGTGAATTGAGTGAAGCTCCCTTGCCTGAGTTGCTCATATGATTCAACAGTCAAGCATTAAATAGCCTGAAGTTCTTTTTGGATGGCAGGAAGCGATGTCAACAAGGTTCATTTCACATTTTCTTTTCCAGATTTTTAAAACAAAACAAAAACCTGGGTTCAAACCCTCATTCTAATACAAGTTATTGTGTGACCCTGGTTAAATCATTAACCTTTCATTGGCCCACCTCTAAAGCTAGAAATTACAAGCAGTGCCAAACTACATTAGAAAAAAGAGCATATTGGTGTAATGGACAATGTTGAATTTGGAACTGGCAAGATTTGACTTCAGTTTTTACTTCAGACATTTACTGGTTGCAAGTCATTTGATCTTTCTAAATCTCAGTTTTTTCATCACAGAGTTGTTGTTGGATCAAATGAGATAGCATTTAAATAGTCAGTGCTTCACATATGTTAACAGTTAAAGGAAGTTTCCTCACTGGTTAGATCTTTACACTAATGCAATCACAAGTACAATTCCTCAAAAAGTAATATTTTCTCATTCTCATTCTCTCTCTCTTTATTAAATCTTTTTATTTACAAAACATATGCATGGGTAATTTTTCCAACATTGACCCTTGCAAAATCTTTTATTCCAAATTTTCCTCTTCTTTCCCCCACCCTTTCCCCTAGCTGGCAAGTAGTCCAATACATGTTAAATTCAATATATGTATACATATTTATACATTTATCTTGTGGCACAAGAAAAACCAGATCAAGAAGGAAGAAAAAGAAAAACTGAAAAAAAATGCAAGCAAATAACAGATGGAGTGAGAATGCTATGTTGTGGACTACACTCTGTTCCCACGGTCTTCTCTCTGGGTGTAGCTGATTCTCTTCATCACTGAACAAGTGGAACTGGTTTGAATCATTTCATTGTTGAAGAGAGCCACTTCATCAGAATTGATCATCCTATAGTCTTGTTGTTGCTGTGTATAATGATTTCCTGGCTCTGCTCATTTCACTTAACCTCAGTTCATGTAGATCTTTCCAAGCCTCTCTAAATTCATCCTGCTGGTTATTTCTTACAGAACAATGATATTCCACAGCATTCATATACCATAATTTATTTAGCCATTCTCCAATTGATGGTCATCCATTCAGTTTCCAGTTTCTTGCCATTACAAAGAAGGCTATCACAAACATTTCTGTGTATATGGGTCCCTTTTCCTCCTTTAAGATCTCTTTGGGATATAATCCCAGTAGAAACACTGCTGGATCAAAGGGTATGTACAGTTTGATAGCTTTTTGAGCATAGTTCCAAATTGTTCTCCAGAATAGCTGGATCCATTCACAAATCCACCACAATGTAGCAGTGACCCAGTTTTCCCACATCCCCTCCAACATTCATCATTATCTTTTCCTGTCATCTTAGCCAATCTGAGAGTGTGTAGTGGTATCTCAGTTGTCTTAGTTTGCATTTCTCTGATCAATAATGATTTGGAGCATCTTTTCATGTGACTACAAATAGTTTTTAATTTCTTCATCTGAAAATTGTCTGTTTATATCTTTTGAACATTTATCAATTGGAGAATGGCTTGAACTATTTATTATACATTTGAATCAATTATCTATATATTTTAGAAATGAGGCCTTTATCAGATTCTTTGGATGTACAAATATTTTCCCAGCTTATTGCTTCCCTTCTAATCTTGTCTGCATTAGTTTTGTTTTTACAAAACCTTTTTAATTTAATGTAATCAAAATTATCTATTTTGTTATTAGTAATAATCTCTTCTTCTTTGATCACAAATTCCTTCCTCCTCCAAAATCTGAGAGGCAAACTATCCTATTTTCTTCTAATTTATTTATAATATCATTCTTTATGTCTGGATCATGAACTTATTTTGACCTTATCTTGGTATATCATATTAGGTGTGGGTCTATGCCTACTTTCTGCCATACTAGTTTCCAATTTTCCCAGAAGTTTTTGTCAAATAGTGAATTCTCATCCCCAAAACTGAAGTTTGTCGAATACTAGATTGCTACAGTCACTGGCTATATTATTCTGTGAACCTAACCTATTACACTGATTAACTTTTCTATTTCTTAGCCAGTACCAAATGGTTTTGATGACCCCTGCTTTATAATATAGTTATAGATCTGGTACAACTAGGTCACCTTCATTTGCTTTTCTCTTTGTTAATTCCTTTGAAATTCTTGACCTTTTGTTCTTCCAGATGAATTTGTTGTTATTTTTTCTAGGTCAGTAAAATAGTTTCTAGGGAGTTTGATTGTTATAGCACTAAATAGATTAGTTTAGGTACTATTGTCATCTTTATTATATTCACTTGACCTATCCAAAAGCACTTGATATTTTTTCCAATTGCTTAGATCTGACTTTGCATAGAAAGTATTTTATAGTTTTGCTTATATAGTTCCTGATTTTCCCTTGGCAAATAGATTCCAAATATTTTATACTATATTAAATAGTTATTTTAAATAGAATTTCTCTTTGTATCCCTTGCTGTTGGATTTTGTTAGTGATGTATAAAAATGCTGATGATTTATGTGGATTTATTTTGTATCCTGCAACTTTGCTAAAGTTGAGGATTCCTTCTACTAGCTTTTTAGTTGATTCTCTAGAGTTCTCTAAGTATACCCTCACATCATCTGCAAAGAGTGATAATTTGGTTTCCTCATTACCAACTCTAGTTCCTTTAATCTCTTTTTCTTCTCTTATTGCCAAAGCTAGCAATTCGAATGCAATATTGAATAGTAATGATGATAACGGGAAATCTTGTTTCATAGCTGAATGGTTCCAGGTTATCCCCATTATATATGATGCTTGCTGATGGTTTTAAGTAGATGCTACTGTTTTAAGGAAAAGTTCATTTATTCCTATGCTCTCTAGTGTTTTTAATGGGAATGGGTGTTATATTTTATTAAATACTTTTCCTGCATCTATTGAGATAGTCATATGATTTTTATTAATTTGGTTATTGATATAGTTAATTTTGTTTGTTTTCTTAATATTGAACCAGCCCTGCATTCCTGGTATAAATCCTAGGGAATGAATTTTTTTTTTTTTTGGAATCTCTTTGCTAATATTTTGTTTAAGATTTTTGCATCAATATTCATTAGGGAGATTGTTCTGTAATTTTCTTTCTCCGTTTTCATCCTACTTGGTTTAGGTATCAGTATCATGTCTGAATCATACAAGGAATTTGGTAAGAGTCCTTCATTCCCTACTTTTTCAAATAGTTTATATAGTATTGGAGTTAACTGTTCTTTAAATGTTTGGTAGAATTCACATGTAAATCCATCTGGTCCCCGGGAATTTTTTCTTAGGGAGTTGATTAATAGCTTGTTCTATTTCTTTTTCTAAAATGGGACTATTTAAGTAATTTATTTCCTCTTCTGTTAATCTGGGCAATCTATATTTTTGTAGGCATTCCTCCATTTCCCTTAGGTTGTCAAATTTCTTGGCATAAAGTTGGGTAAAGTAATTCCTAATTATTTTTCTAATTTCCTTTTCATTGGTGGATAGTTCTCTCTTTTCATTTTTGAGACTAACAATTTGATTTTTCTCTTTTCTTTTTCTAATCAGATTAAATGTTTATCTATTTTGTTAGTTTTTTTTTTTTAAATGAAACCAACTCTTAGTTTTATTTATTAATTTAATAGTGATTTTTTTACTTTCAATTTTACTAATCTCTTTTTATTTTTAAAATTTCAAGTTTGGTATTTGATTAGAGGTTTTTAATTTGTTCTTTTTCTAGCTTTTTTAGTTAAAAGCCTAATTGATCAATCTTCTCTTTTTCTATTTTATGCAAGTAATCATCTAGAGATATAAAATTTCCCCTCATTACTGCTTTGGCTGCATTTTTTTGTTATGTTGTCTCATTATTATCATTCTCTTGGATGAAATTATTGATTGTGTCTATGATTTGCTGTTTCACCCATTCATTTTTTAGGATGAGATTATTTAGTTTCCAATTACTTTTTGATCTATTTTCCCCTTGTTATGATGTTGAGTTCCTGTTCTTCTCAAGGCAAAGCCGGTTTAGAGGCTTGGAGCCCTTCGGATGTCTCCAAATCCAAAGGTTCTGTCCTTCAGCCTCTGCCTCTGCTTTCTTCTGCCTCCAACCAAGACAGAGATGGAAGGTCTCTCTTATCTCCTTCTGGGGAGCCCAGCCACTAACTTGCCGCGGAGAGAGGGCTTCTGGCGTAGCTCCACTGAAATCCGTCAAAGTGTTCTCTGCACCAGAGTCGTTCCTCTCGAGTCCAGCGCGATCAGCCAGCCAAGAGGAAAAAATGTATTCTGCCATAGATCCCTCATTGCTGGCCTTTTATCTGCCTCTTCTGAGAGAATGGGATTATGGGTTTTCTCCCATAGTGCTCTCTGGCCCAATGAGCTTTAAGGGAGGTGTGGACTCCCTGAAAGTAGAAAGTCTACTTTGTGAAGCTAGCATACTTGTGGACTCCATTGAGTAAAGGTGGGAACACAAGCCTTGTCTTGATTAGTTCTACTTAGTACCTTGTTTCAGGTTCTGGCCAAAACATCTTTTAAGATTAGATCAACTCTAATTAGTTAACAGTTAGTAAGGATTCCAACACCCCTGGTCTTTTATTAAATGTAATTTTTATTGCATCATGATCTGAAAAAAAAATGCATTTACTATTTCTGCCTTTCTGCATTTGATTTTGAGGTCTTTGTATCCCAATATATGATCAATTTTTATATAGGTTCCATGAACTGCCAAGAAGAGAATATACCCCTTTCTGTCTCTATTCAACTTTCTCCAAAGAGCTATTATATCTAGCTTTTCTAGTTTTCTATTTACCTCTAACTTTTCTTATTTATTTTGTGGTTTGATTTATCTAGTTCTGAGAGAACAAGGTTGAGACCTCCCACTATTATGGTTTTACTCTCTATTTCTTCTTGCAACTCTCTAAACTTCTCTTTTAGGAATTTAGATGCTATGCCACTTGGTGCATATATATGTAATGTGGATATTGCTTCATTATTTATGGTACCCTTTAGCAAGATATAGCTTCATTTCTTATCTCTTTTAATTAGATCATTTTTTTTTGCTTTTGCTTGATCTGAGATCAGGATGGCTACCCCTGCTTTTTTGACCTCACATAAAGCATAATAGATTCTGCTCCAGTCCAAAAGTAGTATTCTCAAAGGCAAATACAGATATGGCTATTTGGGCAGCTAGGTAGCACATTGAACACTAGATGAATCGGACTCATCTTCCTGAATTTCAATCTGGTTTCTGACACTTGTTAGTAACTCTGGGTAAATTCCTTAACTTTGTTTGACTCAGATTCCTCATATATAGAATAAGCTAGAGAAAGAAATGCCAGACTACTCTAAAGCCTTTGTCAAGAAAACCCCAAATGTGGTCATGAAGTATGTGACATGACTGAAAACTACAAATATGCTCATATTATTATAAAGGGAATGAAATCAAGCAACAAGCATTTATTAAGTACCCATAAAATAAATATAAAAGGGAAATAAGCCTCATCTTCATGCAATTTTTATTCTACCCAATATAGCTAAGTAATATTCCATAATCACTAATATGATCATGTACTATCCCACTCAAACAACTAGAATATCTTTCTTTGGTCTCTGGGATAAAATATAAACTCCCTAGTAGAGCTTTAAAAGCCCTACACAGCCTGGCCCCAACCTCTTTCCACACTCATTGAACATTACTTTTATTTCTTTACTCTGCAATTGTGCTAAACTGACCATTTTCTGTTCCTTACATGCCATTCCATCTCCCATCTCCATCCTTTGCACTACCTACCCTTATGACTGGAATACACTCCTTCTTTCTTTCTACTTCATATAGTCTCTCTCCTGAATCCCCCTAACTACTACTGCCTTCCTTTCTAAATTATTGTTGTGATCTAGTTCAGATGGATCTGAATCTGTCCCTGTTCGGGCACCAAAATGTGGTGAGCTTTTTCTTCTCAAAACGCAGCCAGGTGATAAAAGTTCAGATCTTTTATTATCTCCAATATAGCCCGGTTAGCTTAGAGGCCTATCTCTCTGCTTGGTTCCAAGAGCTCTCTCCGAATGTCACCAAATCCAAAGGTCTGGTCCTTCAGCCTCTGCCTCTGCTTTCTTCAGCCTCCAGCCAGCTCCACTCTTCATGTCATTCCGGTGAAATCTCGACTAGTAGCTTCTTCACTCTGAAGAACTTCTTTGACTGGCCCATTGAAGCTCTATTTATGCTCCTTCAAGAGAGGGATTGTGGGTTTTCTCCCATAGTGCTCTCTGGCCCAAAGAGCTTCAAGGGAGGTGTGAACTCATTGAACTCCAATGAGTAAAGGTGTGAATACAAGCCTTGTATTAATTAGTTCTACTTAGTACCTTGTTTCAGGTTCTGCCCAAAACATCTTCTTGTAAGATTAGATCAACTCTAATTAGTTAGCAGTTAGTAAGGCTTCCAACAATTATCTCATATTTAACTACTCTGAATATATTTGTATTTATTAATTTTATATTATATAGGATGTAGTGATACCTCCATAAGAATATAAGGGGTTTTAAAAATTATTTTATTTTTTGTACTTTTATCACTGAATGGATGTGGCCTCAGTCACAGGAAACACATTGAAGATGCAAGGTCTCCCATTGCATCTAGAGCCATATTCAGTCATCCTAATTTATGTCTGCACATTGGACCCAGATGTCTCTGGAGGAAAAAATAAGGCAGGTGACCTTGCACAGCTCTCTCTCACTTAAATGCAATTCACTTACATGTCATGGCAACACTTCCCTGAAGTCATGGTCCTTTTCTACAGCGAAGGACAAATAACAATCTCAAGTATATATCATTGTACCTGGCACACAGTAGAAGCATAAGAAATATTTTATTCATTATATAGCATAATTACTTCATTTTATTTCTTTATTTCCTTTCAAGATGAAGGAAAAATAGAAGTATAACATTTCCCTTCAATATCTAGGGAGTATATTTTGTCCTATACCATCTCAGTTTCTTGGGAGAATAGGTTTAGACTTAATGTAAAAAAAAATCTTCATGGCCTTGTTTAATGCATAAATGTATCATCACTGCTCAATGGATACTTACTTCAGCTACTACTGGAATGTATTCTAAAAGTCATTCCTTGATGTCTTGGTATTTACTTTGAAGATATATGAAAAAAAAAAGATGATAGGGAAAGTAGACTCAGATGACATTTTTACACAGCATTTATCCCACTAACTTCACTTTCAAAATCAATATGGCTGATTGATGGATGAATGGATGAGTCTATCTCTGCTATTGCAATTTTTTTCAGGTTATTTAGGGTTTTGCAGCTTGTGGTCTGGCTTCCAGCAAATTCCAAAGTGAATTTTCATCACTACTTTAAGTGGTTCACTCTTCTCATTTTTGAAAGCTGTAAGATCTTTACAGCTATCTTCAAGGCTATCTTCAAGTTCTTTATCCACAACAGGAAAAAAATAATCTCAAAGAAACAAAGAACAGAAGCCCATTTTCATTGGTTACGTTAGTTGATGAATACAATCCTTTGCTCTTATAGCATTGTCTCCTTCATCAGAACACAAGAAAGTAGGATGCAGACTGACCCTGACACTGAATTTTAAAGGACAATAAGTTTTTCCTAGGAGTAGTTGTAGCTGTTGAAAATTACATTTTGGGGGGCAGCTAGGCAGTGCAGTAGTTAGAGCACCAGCCCTAAAGTCAGAAAGACCTGAGTTCAAATCTGATCTCAGATGCCTAACACTTCCTAGCTGTGTGACTCTGGGCAAGTCTTAACCCCAATTGCCTCAGGGGAAAAGAAAAAAGAAAAGAAAATTACATTTTTTATAAGAAGAATATAGATAGAATCAGATACTTTTATATGAAGCAAGGAAGGTGGCTTATGATATGGAAAATAATATTTCAGATCAGCTTTTTGTCAGTCAGTGTTAAATGTCACTTAACATTTGTTAAGTGCCCACTACATGTCAAGCAATGTACTAAGTAGCAGGGATACAAAACGAGACAAATGACAATCTTTGCTAAAGAGTTCAGTCTAATGAAGTAGCAAACAAATATGCACAAGCAAGCTAATTACTAGGAAAATAGGAAACAATTATCAGAAGAGAAGCACAAGAATAAAGAGAAATTGGGATCTTAATTGAAACTTGAAAGTAGTCAAGAAGACCAAGAGAAAGAAATGAGGAGAGGGCATATTCTAGACATAAGAGACAACCAGAGAAAATGACCGGAGTTGAGAGAGAGTGTTTTGTTAATGGAACATCAAGGAAATTAATGTCACTGAAACAATGAGTATATGTTGGAAAGGAAGATGTCAGAAGATTGGAAAGATGGGGAATGGGATACCAGGTTATAAAGGACTTTAAAGAACAAGTAGAGAATTTTGTATTTGCTCCTGGAGGTAGTTTACTGAATAAATGGCAAGATGGTTAGATCCATACTTTAGCAAAATTTCATTAGGGACTGAAGGGAATTTGAGTGAGAATGGGGAGAGATTGGAGACTCTCAGATCCACTAATAAGTTATTGTAATTAACAAATCGTGAAATGATGAGGGCTTTCACCAGTATCAGAGTAGAGAAGGAGCTTTATTTGTTGTATTTAAATGACATTGCAAAGGTGAAATTGACAGGCCTTGAAACTAGATTGGATATGAAGGGTAAGAGATAATAAAGAGTTTAGGATGATATCTAGGTTGTGAGCATGGGATATGGTTGGGGGGGAGCGAGAAAGATGGTGGTACCTTCAACTAATGAGGAAAGCTTTAGATGGAAAAATAATGAGCTCTATTTTGTGTGTGTTGAGTTTAAGATGACTTTTGAAAATCCAATTTAAGATGTCTGAAAGACAGGTTGACAGAGAGGTTAGGGCTGGATAGGTAGAGTTGAGAATAATCAGTGTAATTAAATCTGATAAGATTCCTAAGTGGATAAGTATAGAGGGAGAAGAAAGGGGACATTATTTTTAGAGTATGACTAACATGAGGATCTAGCAAAGGAATCTGAAAAGGCATGGTCAATTAGATAAGAGGAGAACCGGGAGAGAATGGTATCTTGAAAACCCTAGAAAGAAGAAAGAATTGAGAAGAGAGTAATCAGTAGTTTCTGAATCTTCAGAAGTTAAGAATAATGAGCATTGGGTAAAAGTTATTGTATTTGACAATTAAGAGATCATTGATAATTTTGAAGAGTGGTTTTGGTGGAATAATGAGGTTAGGATTGTAAGGAGTTAAGAAGAGAGTAAGAGGAGAGAAAGTGATAGCATCTATTGTAGAGGGCCTTCTCAAATTTAGTTATAAAAGGCAGGAGAAATAGGAGATAATAGTAGAGGTGGGAAGCTCAAATGAGGGCTTTTTGAGGATGGGGGACATGTGAGCTAAGTATAAGCAGTTAGAGAAGGAAGCAGTAGAGAAGGAATGATTCAAAATAAGTAAAAGAATAAGAGTAACAAAGGGGGTAAATTGAAAAGAGATGAGCTGGAAGGAGATTGTGCAAGTAGAAAGATTTGTCTTGGTAAGGAGAAAGTATACCTCTTTATGTGAGACAAGGGAGAACAGTTAGGGTATGAAAAGAATAAAAAAGGGAAATATTTAAAATGACAGCATTTTTTTTTTTTTTTGCCTATGGAGCAAGCATTCCAGAAAGCAAAATGGAAGAGATGGGAAGCTTTGGAGTAGAATAGTGAAGAAGGAGTTAGGTTAAAGCAAACAAGAACAAGGAATCAGGCAATAGAAGATAAGAATGGGGTTTGAATGATGATCTCTAAAGGTTCAGAATCACTGCGATAAAAGGGTTTGATTGGGTGAGTGTTAATCACTAAAGGACATTTTTAGGAAAAAAGTTTTAATGTCAATAGAATGATGATCTCAAAGTGAAGTCCTTCAAAGTCTTGAGTTCAGGAGAGGGAACAGAACTTGAAGTAGAAGAAATAAGCAGTGATTGAAACTATTTTTCTTTCCAAGGAAAGAGTCATGACTGGAAAGTTCATATAATGGCATGGCATCTTCTCTCCTCACCTCATGATGGTAGGCTTGTATGATTGAATAGTCATCCTCTTCCCATAGAAGAGTGGGGTTCGGACAGGAGATATGAGTAACTGAAATTGACCTTTTTAAAGCTTACTGTTATATGCATAGTAGGTTCTGTTGTCCATCATTAAATGATATATGGTTTATTTTTTGTGGGATGTGGAGTTTTCCTTCTTGCATTGTGGTAAATTGTTTCTTACTATCTTGAACTTTTACATTTTCAATATATTTTAACCTAAAGATTTTATAGCTCTGGAATTATTTTCTCTATAAACATTTATTCTTTTTCCTGCCAGTGATCTAACAGAGCAAACACATCCATCTTAATCAAGTCTCAATTTGCATTTTGACAGTTTGGGGCCAGCATCAATATTTCAGCTTTTATATCTTTGCCAAATAACTAGTTTAAAAAATATAGTGATAGCTGAAACATTTGTATTCATTTATGACACCTAACAAGACAGATATCAGTGCTAGAGAAACAAACTTTATTTGTTTTCACTGGAAATACCATAAATTTAATTTAACAAACTGAGAATGTCAGTTATATCTAAGACACGCTGTTAGACACTATGGGAATACAAAGATGAATAAAATATTTGGAGACAATGTGAAACAAAGGTTCAAATTCTGCCTCTAACAGATGGTTGTTGTCCTTCATTCCTGAAGAGGATCAAAATGACATCACTATCTTGGGGTCAAGGTACAGGCTCTACCACAAGTAAGGCATAAATAGTAATGGAGATGTCTCTAAATTTGCTCATCTCATCTTTCTTTTGAGCTACTGCAATTCTAATTTTCTCCTAGAGTATAGCATTTCCTTTGGCACAGACACACCTTCTGGATGGTCCTGTCTCCCATGTCTCACAATTGATTACAAAGTTCTTCAGAGAGACCTTGAAAATGTTCATATATCACTTCTTCTGACCTCCATGTGACTGCTTGCTTTGTGTGAGTTGTCTGTAAAATGTTCTTTTGGCCTTCAAACAATATGTCCAGCTCATTGGAGTTTGTTCTAAGCAGTAGAGTTTAAGTGATTAGGTACCTTATCTTGCCAGGTGAGCTTTAGAATCTTCCCAAAACAATTCCAATGAAAATGATTTCATTTCCTAGCATGATGCTGGTATACTTCCCAGGTTTCACAAAGAATTTCTTGCATTTCTCCTGGAGTTGTCAGTCAGCAAACCACCATATCAACCATTCCTTGGCCCTTTCTGAAGCCATCTTCCAGATAAAAGACCAACTTCTTTAGGCCTCTGACAAGAATCTTGACAGTAATGATTAAGAGGAATTCCTCCTTTTGATTATCACAGGATAACCTGTTTCTCTTTCTTTTATAGAGTTGGACAATAGAGATATTTTTGAACTCAAGAAAGATAACTTCTTTTTGCCATATAAATTTAAGTTTTTAACACACTTTTAAGTTTAATCTGCATTATTAACATTTTTTCATTTTTTTTGAAGTCTAGACAATGAATATAATTAAGTCAAGCCCTTATTTATAGTATTTGTTCATTCCCTATAAATGCTCACATTAGGGCAGCTATATGGTACACTTGATAGAGCACTAGGTTGGAAGTCAAGAAAAACCATTTTCCTAAGTTCAAATTTGGCCTGAGAGACATGATAGTTGTGTAACCCTGGGCAAGTCTCTTAACCCAATTAGCTTCAATTCCTCATACATAAAATAAACTGCAGGAGGAAATAATAGTATGCCTTTCCAATATCTTTGCCAAGAAAACCCAAAAATGATTGAAAAGACTCAAAACAAATGTTCACACTGGAAATTTAACAGTTCAGCTCTCATGAACCTCTTTAAGCTGGCTCCAAAACACATCTAGATCCAGGTATCTGGAAGACTAAAGAGAGTATATTTATAAAATTAGTATGAAAGGTATAATTTCAATGCAGGACTTCTTGATTCCAAATATAATACTAGTAATTTTGGAGTAAGAAAATCTACTCACCGACTTTTCACAGACCCATTTCTCTAATTGACTAAATCATCTTCATTTATCCATTACTTAAATGCTTTCTGGTATTATTATTTACATTTTAAATGTCTTTTGTGCTAAGGAATCTGTGTTTCATTTAGCCTCAATCATACTTTCTTAGCCTGCTAGGATAAGTTCAGAAATATTTGTTTTTGATGGTACTAGATGTTTCATAATAGCATATTTCAGATACTTAAACATGTAAGCAAACTCACGGTGTTTTTTACATTCGTTGTAAATTGGGTAGATCACTTAACTTCTGTCTGCCTTAATTTCCTCATCTATAAAATGGGGACAACAATACCATGAACTTATCAGGATCAATATTATTTGTAAATACTTTGCAAACTTAAAAGCATTATTTAAGTACTAGCTATCATCATCATTATAATTTTGATACCTATAACTTGTGGATTTAAATTTTTTAGGCACTTAAAAAGCATACTATTTTAATTCTCTATCTTTCTACAGAAACAAATATGTATCTATTCAATTCTAGAGGCCTTCATATTTGGGGGAAAAAGTATCTCCATATAGATCTTTGTGGTTCTCTTATCACCGTAAAATAAGATACTTTTTTCAATGTGTTGTGTCATGCTACTAAACTTTTGGGATCCCAATTGATATTTCAGGATAGACTCAGTTCTCAGAACTGCTAGAGAAGAAATTATGTTAGGGGAGCAACTTGTGTGGTAGATAGATGCCTCAGATGACTTTTCTGAGACATATTTGGAAGTAAAAGCAGGAGAGAGAATGGTTCTAACTTTTGCTAGGAAAGTCTTAGTCACAATGATGAAATTCATTGTAGACTAGTATTGATTCACTAGACACTTCTGGAGATGATTCTTTTTTCTCACTATTTTTGTGATATATGGAAAAACTACCTTGTTTGGGATTTAGAAGAACTATGTTTAGGTTCAACTCTGCCACAATCTTACTAGTTGTGTGACCTTGAGCACATTAAATGACTCCAGGATTCATTTTTACCTCCTGGAAAATTAAACGACTTCAATAGTCCTCTCTAATTCTTAACATTCTATTCTATTATAGATGGGAAAGTCCAGGACATGAAGCTACAAGACTGAGGCTGAGAGAAGTTGGAAGAGTTCAAGACATATCATTAAAGAAATACCTCTTGCTGAACTCGTCACCCAGATACCACTACCAGATGCTTTTGTGTGCTCTGTTCTAATATCTAAAGCATCTTATATCATATCCCAACTTACCAAATTCTTTTCCACACAAAATGAGGGAGGATGATCGCAGAGACAAAGGAAAAATTGCTCAGGAACACCAGTCCTTCATTGCTTCTCTGTTCCATTATAATGAGGACTCAGTTATCTCCCTCTGATCTCTTCTTAATTCTGCTTTTACAGTGAGCCAACCTATCGACACCAGCAAAGAAGCCCTTGATTCTTTTTGCATATATATATATGTATATATATGCAAAGTATATATATATACTTAATTAGAGACAGCATGGAAGATGCTGCCTACTCACATTGTGATAAGCTGACATCTTTAAAATGGCAACAGCTGGAAGTTTGTACCCAATAATTAGATATCAGTTTTGTTGTTGTTGTTATTTTTAACGTATATGAAGGGAAAACTGGAAACTTGCTACAGTTTGTTTTTGTTTTTGTTTTTTTTTTGAAGGGGAAAAATATGAACAAAGGCACACCAGAATCAGAAGAAAATAATTTGATTATATGAAGTGTGGTATAGCACACAAAGAATGTAGGGGATATAGCAGTTTTAATTGTCAATTTGGAACATCTAGCTAATTATATAATATAGAACGTGTTTCTTCTCACTTTCCACCTCTTTTAAAGTGGAAAATAGAAACGTCAAGAAATAATCCAGGGATTTTCTAGGAATCCAGATTCATTAAGCCCTGAAAGAAATATTGCATCTTTTTATGGCTGTTTTATATTTTCACACAAGGTGGCAGTATTTTTATGAGAACACAGGGAATTTACCAGTAGGTTTTCTTACTCATTTTTGTTCTTGGAATCAGAGAATGTTAGAAAGAAAAGGGCCTTTAAAACTAATTCAATCCTCTTATCTTACAGATGAAGAAACTAAGGCCTATAGAAAAGAATTTGCTATATCATCCTAAAAATACTATGCCAGAGTAAAGAAAAAAAGGCCTTTTATTGTATAACTGAATGTGATATTATTTTTAAATATCTTTTGCTATAATCTATTTTGCACATAAATTCTATAGAGGACTTCATTTTACAAACTTAAAGAGCATTCAGATCTTTATATAGTAACTTCTTTTTATTTAATATAAGCAAAAAAACATAATGATCTGATTACTCACATTCTGACTAATAGAAAATTACTATATAGCATATCTCAAGTATAAATTTTGAGAAAAATTAAAATTTCTTTAAAATATACTACTTAAAAACTGCTAATTGAATAGTTTTATGAAAGAAATTAGATATAGTCTAATACTTCACACCTTATACAAATATGAGCTGCAAATTGATGACATGACTTAGAAGAGTAACATAATAAACAAATTGGAGAAACATGGGAAAAGTTGTCTATTAGATATAAAGATAGGAGAAAAATTCAAAAGGAATAGAGAGGACCAGGAAAAAGATAATTTTGATCATGTAAAATTTAAAAGTTCTTTGCGCAAATTTAATAAAACTAAGATTAAAAGGGAAACAATGGAGAAGGGATCTTTGAAGCAAATATCTCTAAGAAAGATCTTATTTACAAAATATATAGGGAGTCCCAAAACAAATTCACACTTATTCATATCTTATCCATCCCAGAGATTTTGAACTCCCTCAGGTTATCATTTAAATCTCGTTTTCAATACCTTATTTCCCAATTCTTTATTGCTACTCCCCTCAATCTACCTGTCACCAAAATCTCAAACAAAAGCAAATTATTCCTTTATTCCCTTTTGAATGCCTGCTCCATAAGCAACAGACTGGTTTTTAAATCTACTCTTTTCCTTTTCCTTTCCCTTTTGTTTTCTAAGTCTTTTCTCTATATACTATTTCTCTTGATGATCTCATCAATTCCCAGTATTCAATTAATATTTTTGTGTTGGGATGATTCTCAAATCTACTTATTCAGCCTTCTTCTGACTTTGTCTTCATCTACAATTGCCTATTAGACATTTCAAACTAGACATCCTATAGACATCTTAAACTCAATGTATCTCAATTGAACAAATTATCCTTTCCACCATCTGCCTACATTCTAAACTTTCCTATAACTGGGAACCACTATCCTCCTAGGTCTTCAGGATTGTAATTTAGTTGTCATTCTAGAGTCCTCAGTCTCTTCTTCCCCATATCCAATCTATTGCTAAAGCCTATTGATTTCGTCCTTGTAATATCTTTGTAATGTCTTTCTCTCTTCTGACACTGCCACAACAGTGGTAGAGGCCATCATCTTCTGAATCCTGGACAGCTGCAATAGCTTGCTGGTTAGTCTATCAGCCACATTTCTCTCCCACTTTATTCCATCTACCACTCAGTTGCCAAAGTGATTTTCTAAAAACCCCAGTTCTGACTATGCCATCTCTTATTCAATAATAAACTGTGGCTTCCTATTACCTTCAAGATAAAATATAAAATCCTTTAATTAATGTTCAAAACCCTTTATAACCAACCTATCCTGTTTCCTTAGACCTTGCCTCTCCTGCTACCTTGTACTCTGCATCTAGTGACTTTGGCCAGCATGTTGTTCCTTAAATAAGATTCTTAATCTCTAGACATTTTTACCAACTGTCACCCATGCCTGGACATGGGCATGTCTTTCCTCATCCCTGTCTCCTAGAATTCCTGACTTTCTTCAAGTTCTAGGTAAAAACCTATCTTCTACAAAAAGCCTTTCCCAAACCCACTTAATTCTAATACCTCTTCTCTGTTGAGTATGTCCTTTTTTTTATCTTATATATAGCGCTTTTTTTGGGTACAATTTTATTTGCATTTGGTCTTCCTCATTACATTAAGAGTTCCTTGAGGTTAGGGACTTCATTTTCATGTTCCTCACATGCCCTTAGCATAGTGTTTGGCACATAGCAGATGTTTAAAAAATGCTTATGAACTAACTGATTGAATTATTACTGCCTTCCTAAGAAAACAATGTGATACCTGAAAGCAACAGTGAAGAACTTTGGTTTAATAAAAATTGAGAAAATCTATGTGTAAAAAATAGTTTTCAGATGGGATATGAGGAGTGTGGAATAGATAATGAACTATGAAATAAATAACGAGGACTTAAATTAGCCTGTATAAAACATAAGATGATAATAACTCTAATGTATGTGAGCATACATCACATTATTGTTAGGAGAGGCAGAATAAGAACTTTTTATTTAAAAAATCAAATATAAGTGTGAATAAAAAGTTTTTAAAAATCAAATATAAGTAAATAAAAAGTTTTCAAAGATATAGACTGGGGAAGACCTTCTTAAGAACTGACAAAAAGCAAGGTATTATGGCTTTTGTAATTCACTTGCATGTAACTATCTTAAGACTTAAGATGGTAAAGTGAAACCAAAAAATCATATAATTGAAGTCTATGGGAAGATTAAATAAAGACTTCTGATTACAGAAGGGAGAGTAAGTTAATTTTTACTTTTTAAGTGAAAGATGAGTTACTAAGTACTAAAGGCATTGATTTAAGCCATTGAGTGCATAATAAAGAAGTTGAAGAAGGCTGCTTTAAAGAGTCAAATGTGTGGAAGTGAGGAGATTCTCAGCAAAGAGTAGAAAATCAGCTATCAAAGTCTATGTGAACAAATCAACTTCTGATAAGAAAGCTTCAGTAGCTAGTTGACTAGCTGAATTAAACTGACTGAATTAAGAAGGGAATTCCTTGGAAGAGTATTTTGTTCCAGATATTGTTCTTTGTTGCCCCCTGGAGTGTGAGAGAGTTGAAGCTGCTCAGAAATGCTTGTCATTTGATTCCCAACTTGGTTTTGATGGCTTTGCAGAAGTGCAAATAGCAATTGCTTTCTGTTCTGACCAGAAACTTTGAGAGTTTTCCCCTGCCTGATTGATATTTTTGCTATGATATATTAGGCCAATTAGGTAAATTTCGATTCTTACCTAGTCCATATTCATTAAATAAATATTGGCCCAGGCAATTTAGAAAGGTTAAGATCATCCATTACATCCTGGGTCAAGTCAAAACATCACCCTCATGACATCATTATCCTTTTTTGAGAATAAAAGATGGAAAACAACAACAGCATGTTGTTGAAGTGAAAAGTAGGAGAGTGTAAAGGAAGAGTTTGTACCTATTCTGCTATATAGAAAGAAATGCTGAAATCAAATGATAGGAAAGTGAGTCCTGGTGAGTGAAGTACCAAATGAACTTATTTTAACGTCAGTTTGTTAATGTCTCATCAGCTCAAGAATAGATGACAATAGAATTTATCCATCAGCCCTGAGGATCAGCAGGAAAGGTTGGAGGAGAAGTAGGTTTGTGTGGTGCGGATATTCCTGAAAAAAAAAAATCAAGGACATCAACTCCTGCAACCCAATGTTATGAGTTATGGATTTCCTCCCTCTTATGCTTCCTTGCCAAGTTTCTCTAAGCGTGTGTTTGTTCCCCTCAGTGAATTAGTAGGATAAAATGATCCAGGTTTATACATGGATTGTGAGGTATTCATTATTCTTTAAAATTATATATTTGCTTTATAAACATTTATTATTTCTCCTCACCAATCCAAGAATTGAACACTTTAAAGAAATGAAAAAGAAAGTCTTTTGAGAAGTATGCATAGTCCGACAAAACAAATTTATTCATTGACCACATCCAAGAAAGAATATTTTCTTCATTTTAAATCCATCATCTCTCTAGCTAGAGGAAGATGGCATATTTCACTCTCAGTACTCTGAACTCATGATTTATCATATTTATGAGTTCTAAAGTTTTTCAATGTTATCTTTATTATGTTGCTATAAAACTGTTCTCCTAGTTCTACTTACATTACTGTACATCAATTCATAGTGGTTTCCACTGAAACTGTTTTATTTTATTATTTCATTATATTTGCATTATACATAATGCAAATATAATGAAAAAATATATATATATTTGCTGAGGCAATTGAGGTTAAGTAACTTGCCTAGGGTTACACAACTAAGAAGTGTTAAGTGTCTGAGATCAAATTTGAACTCAGGTCCTTCTGACTTCAGGGCTGAAACTCTAACTATTGCCCCACCTAGTTGCCCCTTGCATATTATATTTTAACCATTTCTTAATAAGTGACTATATATTTAACATTCCTATATTTGCTTTGATAAAAGGATACTTGTGATTTTTTTTTGATTTATAATTAATTAAATGTTTATGATAGATATCTAAATTTGTATCATTCTAAATGTAAACTTAACTGTGTAAATGGAAGCACAGCTGTGAGGATTTGTGTTATGGGCCAGAACTCTGAACTTGAAACAAAGGATTCTTACAAGGTACTAAGTCAGTGGAATTGATAAAGACAATAGTTATCTAATTTAGCATGGTTCACTATGATTGATTTAATCCTATAAGGAGATGTTATGGGTCAGAATTTCAAACAAAGTACTAAGTGCAATTGAGGAGACAATGGTTAAATCCAGTTTAGCATTGATTTAATCCTACAACAAATAATGCTTTCCTAGTAATATAATGATTTGTTTGTACTCAGTGTGGGGCATATAAGCAAGAAGCCTCAGTCAGGGAGATTCAGAGACATTCTGAGAGAAGGCAAAGGACTGGAGGCAGGAGCTTAAGCTCTTAGAACCAAGGGGAGAAATTCAATCAGATCTTCAATCTTCCTGGTGGCTGGCCTGGACGCCTGCATTTCCCCAACTAAGACCAAGGCCAGACTGAAAGGCTCTCCAGAAAGCTGCCCAGCCCCAGAAAGGAGATAATGAAGGATTTGGACTATAAGAAAGCTAAACGGGCCCCAAGAAAGGAGACAAGACTTTGAAAGAGATAATAAAGGATTTGGACTTTAACACCTGACTGTTCTAGTGGTGATTACTGAACTGAAATGAAGGCTGCCTCCAGAGACCCCAAGAAAACCTCAACAAAATACATTACAGATTTGAGTGCTAATATGATATATAAGAGATGATTCCCTTCAACAGCATTAATTTTAGGGACATAAGAGTTTGAGTATAGACATTTAACAATGGTTATTCTCTGTTAACCTCAACCTTCTAACAAAGGGCAAGTTGATTCTTTTTCCAAAGACAGAGTGAGTGAATGACCATGATAGAGACTAATGTTAGATACTTCAGGCAAGTGTTATATATGTACTGATGAATCAGCTTTATAGTTGCCTATACAATTGCAAACTGACCTGATCAATAAACATTCTTTATTTACTTATTTTCTCTTGTATAGATAGTTAGATGGCATTCTTCTGCTTTGCAATATTCTTTAGCATAATGCAATTGGCAAAAAGTTATCCAGAAATAGAAGCATCTGAAGCACCTAACCATTTAATCCATCTTTAGTTTAGTTTCTACATTGGATATATTTTATGATTGTCACAAATTCTTTTAGAAAGCATAGGTTTCTGGACAGCTAGGTGATGTGATAGATCAAGCATAAGCCTTGGAGTCAGGAGGATTTGAGTTCAAATCTTCCCTCACACATAGTTGTGTGACCCTGGGCAAGTAACTTAACCCTGATTGCTTCAAAAAGAAAGAACAAAAGTAAGAAGAAAGAAAAAGTCTCCCTAATGCATGGTTGTGAATTAATGCAACCATTCTGAACAACCATTTGGAACTATGCCTAAAGGACTTTTAAAATGTGTATATTCTTTGATAAGATAATCATACCATTATGATTATACCATTACTAAGTTTGTATCCCATAGAGATTTAAAAAAAGAAAAAAATGATATATACAAAAATACTTTAACAGCAGCTCTTTTTGTGATAACTAAGAATTGGGAATTGATGTCCAGCAATTGGGGAATAGTCACACAAGTTTCAGTATATGATTGTAGTGGATTTATTTTGGATTATAAGAAATCCTAAGCAGAATGACTTCAGAAAAAAACATGGAAAGACTTAACAAGAATTGATACAACGTTAAGTGAACAGAACCAGGGGAATGATGTATATAGTAACAACAATATTGTATGATGAACAACTGTGAATGACAACTATTCTTATCTTATATTTCCTACATCTCAGCGATACAATGATCTAAGACAATTCCAAAAATGCTGTCAAAGTCCAAAGAAAGAACTTATGATGTCTGAATATAGACCAAAGCATAATATTTTTTCATTTTCCTTCTTCCTTCCTTCCTTCCTTCTTTGCTTCCTTCCTTCCTTCCTTCCTTCCTTCATTCATTCTTCCTTCCTTCTTTTGTTCCCTCCCTCCTTCCTTTCCTTCTTTCTATATATCTTTCTTTTTTCTTTCCTCCTTTCTTTTCTTTTTTTTAAGTTTTATTTCACAAAATAACTAATATAGAAATGTTTTATATTTGCCTATGATTTCAGATTGTTTACCATCTAAGGGAAAGGTGGGGAAGGAGGGAGGGAGAGAGGAATAGAATTTGAAACTCAAAACTTAAAAAAAAAAACTGTAATTGGGAAAAAATTATTTTAAAAAAAGCATAGGTCTCTATGATTCATTTTATTGCTAGAGATTTTAAGTACTTCACTAGTTTGAGAAGAGAAGAGAAGACAATTTAACTAGGATAGTGAGAACAACTGAAGAACTGGTAACAGGCAAATGGTTTTATGTGGTACAAATATTCCTAACTAGACCAAGAACACCAAAGCTGTAGTCCAGACTTTGTAAATTAGTTGTGAATAATTCTTACATTATTCAAGGTGTTAGGTAAATAGGTGGCACAGTGGATAGAGTGCCAGGCTTGGAGAGAGGAAGACTCATCTTCATAAGTTCCAATATAGCTTCAAATCACTTCACTCTGTTAGCTTCAGTTCCTCATCTGTAAAATGAGTTGGAGAAGGAAATGGCAAAAAATCACTACAGTATCTTCACCAAGAAAATCCCAAATAAAGTCATAAAGAATCAGTCAAGCTTGAAAAACAATTAAATAAATAAAAAACCAATAATTCTTAGCTACTTCTATTGACCAATCAGTCAAAGCTGTAATATGTTTTATTTTTTTTATTATAGCTTTTTATTTACAAGATATATGCATAGGTAATTTTTCAGCATTGACAATTGCAAAACTTTTTGTTCCAACTTTTCCCCTCCTTCCGCCCACCCCTTCCCCCAAATGGCAGGTTGACCAATGCATGTTAAATATGTTAAAGTATAAGTTAAATACAATATATGTATACATGCCCAAAAAGAATCAGACTTTGAAATAGTGTACAACTAGCCTGTGAAGGAAATAAAAAATGCAGGCAAACAAAAATAGAGGGATTGGGAATTCTATGTAGTGGTTCATAGTCATCTCCCAGAGTTCTTTCGCTGGGTGTAGCTGGTTCAATTCATTACTGCTCTATTGGAACTGATTTGGCTCATCTCATTGTTGAAGATAGCCACATCCATCAAAATTGATCATCATATAGTATTGTTGTTGAAGTATATAATGATCTCCTGGTCCTGCTCATTTCACTCAGATCAGCTCGTGTAAGTCTCTCCAGGACTTTCTGAAATCATCCTGCTGGTCATGTCTTATAGAACAATAGTATTCCATAACATTCATATACCACAATTTATTCAGCCATTCTCCAATTGATGGACATCTACTCAGTTTCCAGTTTCTGGCCACTACAAACGGGGCTGCCACAAACATTCTTGCACATACAGGTCCCTTTCCCTTCTTTAAAATCTCTTTGGGATATAAGCCCAGTAGTAGCACTGCTGGATCAAAGGGTATGCACAGTTTGATAACTTTTTGAGCATAGTTCCAAATTGCTCTCCAGAATGGCTGGATGTATTCATAATTCCACCAATAATGTATCAGTGTCCCAGTTTTCCCACATCCCCTCCAACATTTCGCATGTAATATAAGTTTTAAGTAAAATGTCTTGGACTTGACTGCTTGTGTGGCTTGAATAAAACAGCCAACCATTTTGGAATTTAGTATTCTTATAGCAGATGAATTTAATGCTGGAAGGCCAACAAAGTTCCTGAGAAGTAATCTTTTCCTCTCCCCAAATACAACAAAACTTTGTAAATTTCTAAATGTTCTGAACATTTGCATTTCTCATTAGAGTCAGTAGAAGTGTCCCACGAGAAGGAGTGGGTAAGTGGGGAAAAAAAACTCAAAAAACAAGAAAAGGAAGCTTTCAGATTGTACAAGAACACTGACCCTCAGAGCCCAGCAGAAAGCTACATAGTTATACATATTGAAGGGGGAACTTTATGAAAACTCCACAAAGGGAAAGGAACAATCTTCAGAACCTTGGCAGTCATGAGCTACCCTTTTGTCAACTTTTAAGTTTGAATCTTCTCTCCAGAGTAAGAATTTCTAAAAGGGGAAAATTTCAGGGAGATATTTTATTTCAACTATTTTACTATATCATTTAAGTACATATGTTCAGTTGTTTTTTCAGTTATATCCAACTCTTTGTGACTCCATTTGGGGTTTTCCTGACAGAGATATTAGGGTGATTTGCCATTTTCTTTCCTAGCTCATTTTACAGATGAAGATACTGAGGCAAATAGGGTTGTGACTTGTCACATAGCTAGTAAGTTTCTAAGGTCAGATTTGAACTCAGGAAGAAGAGTCTAACTCCAGGTCTAGAACTCTATCCACTTCAACATGCTTTCTAGCTGCTCCCTATTTTCTTGCTACTTTTAAGTGCCATCCTCTACACCATTAGAATGTAATATCCTTGAGGGTTGTGATTATTTTACTTATTTGTATTTGTATCTCTGGTGCTTAGCACAGTGCCTGACATATTACAAATATTATTAAATGCTTTATCTATCTTCACTCTGCCTTAGCTTATGCTATTCTATGGTTTTTATACTTTGGGTATTTATAATAGTCAAAATGACTTGCTCAGTTATTCTTTTTTTTCCTTTTACCTTTTTTATTAAAACATTTTATTTACAATGCATATGCATAGGTGATTTTTCCAACATTGAACCTTGCATAACCTTTTGTTGCAAATTTTCCCTTCTTCCCCCCACCCCCTCCTTTCTCTGGCAGGTAGTCCAATACATGTTAAATATGTTGAAATAAATGTTGATCCAATATGTGTATACATATTTATCCAGTTATCTGGTTGTGCAAGAAAAATCAGATCAAGAAGGAAGAAAAAGAAAAACTGAGAAAAAAATGCAAGCAAATGACAACAGAGAGAGTGAGAATGCTATGTTGTGTTCCACCCTCTGTTCCCACAGTTCTCTCTCTGGGTATAGAAGGTCCTCTTCATCACTGCAAAAGTGGAACTGGTTTGAATCATCTCAATGTTGAAAAGAGCCACTTCATCAGAACTGATCATTATATAATCTTGTTGCCATGTATAATGATCTCCTGGTTCTGCTTATTTCATTTTGCATCAGTTCATGTAGGTCTCTCCAAGCCTCTCTGAAATCATCCTGCTGGTCTTTTCTTACAAAACAATAGTAGTCTATAACATTCATATACCATAATTTATTTAGCCATTCTCCAATTGATCTTCCAGTTTCTTGCCACTATAAAAAAGGGTTGCCACAAACATTTTTTGCACATATGGGTCCTTTTTCCTCCTTTAAGATCTCTTTGGGATATAATCCCAGTAGAAACACTGCTGGATCAAAGGGTATTCACAGTTTGATAACTTTTTGAGCATAGTTATAAACTGTTCTCCAGAATGGTTGGATCTGTTCATAGTTCCACCAACAATGTATCCATGTCCCACTTTTCCCACATCCCCTCCAACATTCCACATTATCTTTTTCTGTCATTTTAGCCAATCTGAGAGGTGTGTAGTAGTATCTCAGAGTTGTCTTAATTTGCATTTCTCTGATCAATATTGATTTTGAGCACTTTTTTCATGTGGCAAATAGTTTCAATTTCTTCATCTAAAAATTGTTCATATCCTTTGACTATTTATCAACTAGAGAATGGTTTGAACTATTATAAATTTGTTGCTCAGTCATTCTTAAAACAATATTGCTATTACTGGGGACAAAATAGCAGATGTAAAGTGGAGTGATCTGAATCTAATGTTTGTCCTCTATAAAGGAAGGTATTGAAGGAAGTTTGGTATCCTGACATTCTTGTCTCCAAACACAGGGGAAAGGAAACTAAAGGGCTGAGTCAATTAAGGCTTGAGTTAGCAGTATAGTGGTACAATTTGCTTAAGCATTCTTGTCAATTGTCATTCATTTTGTTTCCAGTCCTTTGCAACCACAAAAGTGCTGCTACAGCTATCTTGAAATATACAGGCATATCTCAGTGTTTTTTGGTTTTCTTTATTGTGCTTTGCAGACTGCAGTTCTGTTTTTTTTTTTTTTTTTTACAAGTGAAAGTTTGTGGCAATTGCATCAAGAAAGTCTCAGAGCATCATTTTTCCACTAGCATGTGCTCACATTGTGTCTCTGTCACATTCTGGTAATTTTCACAACATGTCAAACTTTTTTTCATTATTATTATATCTGTTATAGTTATGTGTGGTCAGGGATCTTTTATGTTACTATTATAATTTTTTTTGGGTAGTACCAAAAACTTCTGTCATGTAATATTTTAAACGCAATTGATAAATGTTGTGTGTATTCTGCCTGCTCCACTAAACAGCCATTCCTCAACTCTCCTTCTTTCCTTGGGACTCTCTATTCCCTGAAATAAAACAATATTGAAGTTAGACCAATTAATGACCCTACCAATGGCTACAAAGTGTTCAAGTGAAAGCAAAAATGAATCGATACTGAAAATTTCATTGCTTTCTCTTTTTATAAAATTGCCACAGCCGCCCCAACTTTCAGCAATGACCAATCTGATCAGTCAGCAACCATCAACACTGAGATAACACTCTCCACCAGCAGTAGGACTATGGTTCACTGAAGGCTCAGATAATAAACAGCATTTTTAAACAATAAAATATGTCAAATTAAGGTATGTACATTTTTAGATTAATTCTATTGCATACTTAATAGGTTACAATCAGAGTGTAGACATAACTTCTACATGCACTGAGAAACCAAAAAAAAAAAAAAAAAACAAATATGGTGACTCACTTTTTTTGCAACATTTGCTTTATTCTGCAATATCTCTGAGGTATGTCTGTATGTTTTTTTTTTTTCTTTTTCCATGCTTACTTTGATCTTACAGGGATAAAATAAAAGATATACTAAAATTAACTTTTCTTCCTTTTCCTTTTTTTTCCTGCAGTGACAGATTGAAATTTATCTTTAACCATGCCTGACAAAACTGAAAAAAAGTGGCAAATGACTGATTCTCCACTCTCTTTCAGTTCTAAGGATTTGGTGAGCACAGGGTCAGACTTAGACAAAATGACTGAAATATTCGTAGAGAGGATATGACTCACTAGATATTCACAATGTTGTTTAAATGCCTTTTCCTATTTCCTTCCTTGACAAAATTTAAACAGAACTCCTGATTTTTAAAGATTGAATGGAATTAATAGACAGTTTTTAAAAAGAAGCTTGCTACTATTTTTGAGATTATCTTGATTATTTCTTCTTTGAAAATAATTTACAAAATTTCCATTTAAAGGATTAGGTTAATTTAATGGTATTTATTTGTGATGGCAGCACAGTGTGATTGAAATTGGTTTGATGTGAGTCAAAGGTTTTAGTTCTGGCTTAGCTTTCAATGAGCTGTTCCAGTCACTCAATTTTTCAGGGCCTCGGTTTTTTCCTCTATAAGGGAGGTTGGACCTTGCAGAAAAGAGAATTACAAGAATATTACAAAGTAATTACAAAGAGTATTACAAGAATTTTCCTAATTTTGCAGAGGAGAAAACTGAGGCTGAAAGAAGTTAAATGATTTGCCCTTAGTTAGATAGTTATTACATTTTAGAGGAGTCTTCCCAACTCCAAGTCCAATACTCAATCTACTGTACTCCAGTATTTCCCACAATGCAAAACATCGTAATTACAATTTGCTGCTCACTAAATGCTTCAATTTTGTTTATCTTGTTTCAAAGTCCTATTATGTCCATCCCACCAAATCTGGAATCTTAACATAGATGGCAAAGTGGATTGAATATTGACTCTGGAGTTTCTTCATTTGTAAAATGGGAAAAAAAAATAGTACTTTCCTCAGAGGGTTATTTTAAGGATCAGATGAAATGATATAAATATGTTTTATTAAAGTTACTATGTTTTATTTAAATATTCTTTATTTTAGTTATAAATATTAAAGTACTAAATAAACAGTTATTATTATTAAAATGACATTTGTAGAATGTTAGAATCCTTACAAAGTGTTAAGTCATAGAATTGATAGAGACAATAATTATATAATTTAGCAGGGCTCAGTATGATTGATCTGATCCTACAAGGAGATGTTATGGGCCAGAACTTGAAATAAGGTACTAAGTGGAATTGAGGAAACAGTGTTTAAATCTAGTTTATTTATTTATTTATTTGCTTATTTGTTTGTTTGTTTGTTTATAACTTTTTATTGATGGAACCCATGCCAGGGTAATTTTTTACAGCATTATCCCTTGCATTCACTTCTGTTCCGATTTTTCCCCTCCCTCCCTCCACCCCCTCCCCCAGATGGCAAGCAGTCCTTTACATGTTGAATAGGTTACAGTATATCCTAGATACAATATATGTGTGCAGAACCAAACAATTTTCTTGTTGCACAGGGAGAATTGAATTCAGAAGGTATAAATAGCCCAAGAAGAAAAACAAAAATGCAAGCAGTTTATATTCATTTCCCAGTGTTCATTCTTTGGGTGTAGCTGCTTCTGTCCATCTTTGATCAATTAAAGCTCTCTTTATCGAAGAGATCCCCTTCCATCAGAATACATCCTCAAACGGTATCATTGTTGAGGTATATAATGATCTCCTGGTTCTGCTCATTTCACTTAGCATCAGTTCATGTAAGTCTCGCCAGTCCTTTCTGTATTCATCCTGCTGGTCATTCCTTACAGAACAATAATATTCCATAACATTCATATACCACAATTTACTCAACCATTCTCCAATTGATGGGCATCCATTCATTTTCCAGCTTCTAGCCACTACAAACAGGGCTGCCACAAACATTTTGGCACATACAGGTCCCTTTCCTTTCTTTAGTATCTCTGGGATATAAGCCCAGTAGAAACACTGCTGGATCAAAGGGTATGCACAGTTTGACAACTTTTTGAGCATAGTTCCAAATTGCTCTCCAGAATGGCTGGATGTGTTCACAATTTCACCAACAATGTATCAGTGTCCCTGTTTTCCCACATCCCCTCCAACATTCTACATTATCTTTCCCTGTCATTCTAGCCAATCTGACAGGTGTGTAGTGGTATCTCAGAGTTGTCTTAATTTGCATTTCTCTGATTAATAATGATTTGGAGCATATTTTCATATGTCTATAAATAGTTTCAATTTCTTCATCTGAGAATTGTCTGTTCATATCCTTTGACCATTTATCAATTGGAGAATGGTTTGATTTCTTATAGATTAGAATCAATTCTCTATATATTTTGGAAATGAGGCCTTTATTAGAACCTTTGATTGTAAAAATGTTTTCCCAGTTTATTGTTTCCCTTCTAATCTTGTCTGCATTTGTTTTGTTTGTACAAAAACTTTTCAATTTGATATAATCAAAATTTTCTATTTTGTGATCAATAGTGATCTCTAGTTTTTCTTTGGTCATAAATTCCTCCCTCTTCCACAGGTCTGCAAGGTAAACTATCCTATGCTCTTCCAATTTATTTATAATCTCATTCTTTATGCCTAGGTCATGAACCCATTTTGATCTTATCTTGGTGTACGGTGTTAAGTGTGGGTCAATGCCTAGTTTCTGCCATACTGATTTCCAATTTTCCAAGCAATTTTTGTCAAATAATGCATTCTTATCCCAGAAACTGGTGTCTTTGGGTTTGTCAAACACTATATTATTAAAGTTATTGGCTGTTTTGTCCTTTGAACCTAACCTATTCCATTGATCAACTAGTCTATTTCTTAGCCAATACCAGATGGTTTTAGTAACTGCTACTTTATAATATAATTTTAGATCTGGTACAGCGAGGCCACCTTCATTTGATTTTTTTAATTAATTCCCTTGAAATTCTTGACCTTTTGTTTTTACATATGAACCTTGTTGTTATTTTTTCTAGTTCATCAAAGTAGTTTTTTGGGAGTCTGATTGGTATAGCGCTAAATAAATAGATTAATTTAAGTAGTATTGTCATCTTTATTATATTTGCTCGCCCAATCCAAGAGCATTTACTATTTTTTCCAGTTGATTAGATCAGACTTAATTTGTGTGGAAAGTGTTTTGTAGTTTTGCTCATAAAGTTTCTGATTTTCCCTTAGCAGATAGATTCCTAAATATTTTATACAATCAGTAGTTACTTTAAATGGAATTTCTTTTTGTAACTCTAACTGTTGGGTTTTGTTAGTGATATATAAGAATGCTGATGATGTATGTGGGTTTATTTTGTATCCTGCAACTTTGCTAAAGGTGTAGATTGTTTCTAATAACTTTTTGGTAGAGTTTCTGGGGTTCTCTAAGTATACCATCATTAAATCTAGTTTAGAATTGATTTAATCCTACAACAAATGATGGTTTCCCAGTCATGTAATGATTGGTGTGTACTCAGTGTACAGCATATAAGCAAGAAGCTCTCAGAGCCAGACACAGAGAGACAGAAGCCCACACAGAAGCCCACTCTTGGAGGCAGAGACAGATTCATATTCCACCTTTGTGCTGGCTGGAGACATTCAGAGGGAGCTAGGGGCTGAAGCTCAAGACTTTGAGGGACACAATAAAGGACTGGATTTTAACTCCTGGCTGAGTTTGGAGTGATTATTGATTTCAACTGAAACTAAGGCTGCCTCCAGAGAACCTCCCCAAGAAACTTGCTCCCAGAGAACCATCATATATTATAGAAAAAGAAAAAGAATACCATAGTAGAAATACTGTTGAAGGAGTCAAATGAATAGTATACCTCTTTTATTAGCTCAACTCTGTTTTATATATCCAGTTTCTTGGAGTTCCAACTGACTTTTTGTTTTTTAAAATTCCATTGCTGCTACATTACTGACTTTTTCTTTCTGGTCTTGAATATTCCTCTTACCTTTGAACTCAGATTATTTATTGCCTTTTAACTATAGACCCTTTGCCTTAAAAAAATCAATTATTTAATAAAGGACCCTGCCATAAATCTAACAGTATCATTTAGAAGTCAAAAAATCTAATAGTAAATCATAGGCTACATTAGAGACATCTAAAGTAGAAGAGCTAATCTAGTCATACCATATTTAGTATAAAACATTGTGTGTCTGCACATGTGTGTGTATATATGTATATATACTTACATACATATATAAATATACACCTATGATGGAAGGTGATTACATCTTAAATGACTGTCATATAAAAAGAAAAAGTATGTGATTATTTGGTTTTGTATCATTATATCATTGTCATTTACAAATCTATCCTCTATTTCCTTAAAGAATCCTCTCTCAACACAAAGAAAAACAGCTAATAAAACCAAGTCTGACAGCACTTACAATTTCTTTGTCTGTGATTTCATTCTTCTCTGTCCAAGAAGGGAGATAATTTCTCACCTCTTTTTCTGGACCCAAGATTGGGCCATTACATTACGTATTCAGCTTTCATTTGGTGTTCTTTTCATTTATATTATTGCAATCATTGTATACATTGTTCTTTTGGTTCTACTCACTTTATATGGCTTCATGTAATATAGCTCTATTTGTGTTACTGTAAACATACTATATTTCTTTCTTTTTATGGTATTATAATATTCTATTACATCCATCAGGAAAAATTTCTTTGGCAGTTCCCTGACTTCTAGGTATCCATTTTGTTTTTAGTGTAGTCACATTCTAAAGTCACCCAATCCATATGTGATATAAATAAGGATATATCAACCATGAAATGGCTGGCTTCAGAGTAGCAATTGATCAAGGATTTGGTCTTCCTTGTTTCCAAGGAAGATCATGATTTTCTACCCTTGTGGAGAATAGGAGGGTAGAGTTGAACACTTATTTGCTTTCCTATTTTCTGGAGAGATAGAGGGCTAGATATATACATCTACTCTACCCCAGATATAAATAGTTTAGGTGGTATTTTTTTTTTTTAATTTCAGGATAAAAGTAATTTTCTCTGTGGAACACTTAATTTTCTGGTTCTCCCTAGCTGAAGTCTAGTTTTTAGATTTTTCAGTACTTAAAGGGAGTTGAGGTATGTCTAGGTTCTGTAAAAATTGCTCTCTTCCCCCATTGGTAGTCTTCCTCCATATGTAGGGGATGATCTCATGCAACATTTAGCTACTAACAGTCAAATAAAATTTTACAAAGGAGTACTTACTTTGAAAGGTATAATTACAAATATACAAACCTTCTCTTCTAATACTCAGGAGACATAATGTTCCTTCCTCCCAACCCCCCAACTCTCACCTCAGGCTTTGGGAAGGAGAAAGGAATTAGGTTCATAGTTTAGCTTGGTTCCTATAGAGTACAGCCCAGTTCCAAATTCATCCTTCACACACACACACACACACACACACACACACACACACACACACACACACACACAAAACCATCTTCACACTGGCTTTTCTTGGCTTTCCTACCAAGTTTTTTGGTTGTGACATCCTTCCTGCAAACCTGACCCTAAGGCAGCCAGGATTAAAATTCCCAGGTAAGGAGAGAATCACTGCTAGCATTTGAATTTGAGAAGCAAAACAGGTCTCATTTCTTGGGGCCAAGATAATAGAGAGGGAAGTTCTTCTTTCACTGATTTAGTTCATGATGCTTTTGCTATGGCTGAATACTGATCATCACCAATGAGGCAAAAAAATGGCTGAAAGAAAGCAACAATTTCAATCTTGTCCATTTTAAAGAGGCAGGAGGTCAGTCAAAGAAGGCTAAGTGCACTTATGTGACAGAGGGCACAAAAGCCTCCATTTTCGGCAACACAGACATCCTTTGGTGGCTTCTTAGATTACTTCTAAGGTAGGCACTATCATCAAGCCCAGTTACACTTCATCCCTCTCAAGGGGAGAGTTGTTTAGCTTGTTCTCAATAGCTTAGTCCCCTGTCATCAAATATTAGTTATACAAATATCAGTCATGGATAATTACTAAATCTCTTCATCAGAGTAAGCCAATAGAATTGGAGTATGTATACATATTAGAGAAGAAGAATGATTATATAAGAGAAAATGAGCTCTTAGGAAGCAAGATTAAAAACTCAGCTTAATTAAAGAGAGAGAATGATCTCATAAAGATGAATATTTTCTTAGCAGTCTCCAGAATTGCAGATGCTGAAAATCTATGATTAGGAACCAACTTCCCCTGTCATCTTGAGCTCTTGGGTGATCTCTCATTTGTCATTCAAAAGTCCAAGCTTGTTTCTTTCTTGAAAACTCTCTCCTCATTTCTCCCAGAAATTTTTAATACTAAAGAAGTACCTTGACCAATTAATGATCCACAACATCACAGGATTAGTAGTTTCTCACCCAATTAGAAATTATGAATCCTTCTTTATGAGGCTGACTCATAGGAAAAATGTCCACAAATTTAGACAGGAATGGAATTATATCATTTTTTTTTCTTATCACAAGAAATGCTGCTATTAATATTTTTTTTATATATGGTTATATATATATGTATATATATTTTTTCTAGTAGTAGAATTTTTAGATTAAAACTTTACTATGTTTTCTCCTATAACCTCAAGTTGTTTCTAGAGTATTTGGAACTACCAATAATGTATTGTTATAATTTTATTAAATTTTTTATTTTGCATAGTAAGAAAGACAGAGACAAGCTAGAGCATACTCTAGAGAGGGAAAATGGGAGACTAAGAGGACTGAATATATTACCATATGTAGCCATTGTCTTATATATACATGACATGTTATATCTAATGTATTGCCATATGTATTATAATTACCATATATTCAGATATAACCAATGTATGAAAATTAAGGATATTTAGCCTGAAAGAGAGATAATTTAAGAATACATAAGAGCATATTGGTAAACGTTTAATAATCAGCTAATCAAAAATTCAGGACACATTTTGAATTTTAATCTGCATTAGTTATTTTTTCCCCATTACCTCTTCAAGTTTAGACAACCAACAGAACAATAACTCATACCAGTAAGATTTCTTTCTTGAAAATTCCCTCCTCCTTTCTCCCAGGAATTTCTAATACTAAAGAAGTGCCTTGACCAATTAATGATACACAACATCACAGGATTAGTATATTTTTACTCAATTAGGAATTATGTCTCCCTCTTTATAAGCCTTACTCATAGGACTTTATAAGGCTGACTCAGGTTTAGACAGCAATGGAATTATATAATTTTTTTCTTATCACAAGAAATAGTGATAAGAAATAAGAAATAATACCCCAGTTCCTAGTATTTACCAGTTTCTGAGGTGTATATGCACAAACTGAAAATTTAGCAATTGACTCTTGAGACCCATTATGGGCTAGTCCCATGAAGACCCTTCAAAAGAGCACAGGATCATTAGATCATATTTCATAGAATTAGAACTAATAAAGACTTTACTGGCTTTTTTGTTTTTGTAGTCTCTTTCATCACTGGGTTGTCATGTAGAAAAGAATGGTAATTTATGTTCATCTTCAGAGGGCAGATAGGAGTGAAAGTTGATGATTTAGGCTTGTGATAAGGAAAAATGCCCCAATAACTGGATATATTTGAAAGTATAATGGCTTGCCTTGGGAGGTAGTGGATTTCCTTTTACTGGAAGTCTTTAAGCAGAAGCTGGATGACTATTTTAAAGGATATTTTAGAAAGTATTTTAGAGCAGAAATAGGTTGGACTAGAAGATCTCTTAGACTCCTTCTAATATGGAGATTCTATGATTTTGTGTAAAAGAAAAGGGCTCATGGGATAGCTAGATGGCACAGTGGATAGAGCAATAGAGCTGGAATCAGGACAATCCAAGTTCAAATCTAGTCTCAGATACTTCTTACTAAATGTGTGAGCTTGGGCAAGTCAGTTAACCCCAATTGCCTCACAATTTTTTTTTAATTAAAAAAAAAAGAGAATTCTTGTTAGCACAATTTCAGGAAAATGGATTATATCTTCAATAGGACATAGATGCCTAATTAATTAGTGTAGGAGGGACTAAATTTTGATTAAGTCTAGAATTTCCCTTGAGATTTCTAAATAACATCTTCTTTGTTAATTTATTTGTGATGTCCTTTTTTCTGTCAAAAAAAATTGAAGGCAGTGAGAAATTTCAGATAATGTGAGGTTCTGACTTGTTGAGCTCTAGTTCATCAAAACTCTGCTATTCATTATAGATCATGAGATGCCTTTTAAAACACAGTGACACTTCTATAATGTCAGCAGCACAGAAATTTTGTATAGGAGAGTGTAATGTCTCCCTTCTAAAGAATAATTCATATATATCCTGAAGATAAATAAAACAATATCCCATGATGAGCTGTGGGTGATTCACACACTGCTCAGGAATGTAGACATACCTTGAGGCTCCAAACTGGATCAGCATTAAACAATGGTACATGGGTAATTTACTGCAAACATTAGGTAGATAGCACATGAGCAGACATATTAGGCAAAAGAATCCCTGTCCATCATTTCCTTCAACAAGTTCTTCCTTCCCAAAAGACTCCCCTGACTAATTTTACCTGCTATTTATAACTCTTATTTTGTTTTCCCTCAGGATTATTTACACAGTTTTGCTACAGTGCCATACTCATGAAATATTGTGTGTATGTATATGTGTACATACAAGTAACAATTTAAAAACCTTCACATCCTGGTCATACTCTACTTTTCTAGAATTATTACATTTAAGTACCCTTTACAAAGACCAGGGCTTCTTAAATTTTTGCCACTCATGACCCCTTTTCAGAAATTTTTGTGCAACTCTTGATATACAGGTATGTAAAATAGATAAACAAATCAAACTATTACTGATAATAAATCATAATTTTGAAATTCCCCTCATTCAGTTATGTGACTCCATATGGGGTCTTCTTAATGCTTTGTCATACATAGCATAGCATTTCATCTTCTATGCTTTTGCTAACTTTGATGCCTGAAATTCATTCCTTTCTCATCTCTATCTAAGAAACTTTATTGTCCTTTAAGACTCCATTCAAACAGCATGTTCTAAATGAAGTCTTACCTTAATCTCCTCAACTAACAGTGTCATCTTCATCCCATCCCTATGATCTTGTTTCTATTTGCACAAACCTTTTCAAAGATATACAAATAATTTCTCTCAGATAAATTGTAAGCTTTTTCATGTCAGACTTTTACTTTGCCTTTTTATTCTTTATCAGTTTAGATGATCCTTTTCAGGTTTCTCTGCCTTCCTCATAATGATCATTTTTTATTGTACAGTAATATTTTATTAATATTCTATATTGTATAGTAATATGTCTATTCATATATGGCAAGATTTTTTTTTGGTCACTCTTCAATTGATGGGAATTATTTATTTTTCATTTTGGTTACCACAAAGAATGGTGCTATGCATATATTTTGGCACATATTGGATTGTTTGTTTCTTCTTCTTTTTTTTTAATCTCTTAAGGTCTAATTGTGGATTGTTATATGAAAGAGTATGAATAAATTCCAAATTGATATCCAGAATGTTTTGATCAGTTCATATCTCTCCCAATAGTATAAAAAATATACATTTTTATGAGAATAATTAAGGTCATCCTAATCTTAATAAGGGCAATAAAAGTGAATAGGCAAATCTTCACAGAAACTGTCCTACAGTGTATGACAGAATTGCCATTATACAATTGACTAAAAATACAGAATACAAGATCCCCCTGTGTTGATTGTCTGTTGACTATAAGAAATCATTTCATTAAGCCAAGAAAAATGGTGTCTTAGGTATCTCCCAAGCATATGTTAGAATTATGTAAGATTTCTAGAAAGATGAGACAATCTTATGACTTTAATTTAAAAAAAAATGTAATAGAGAAAATATGACTCTGATAGATCTCTAATCAGTATTCTTTCTGCTATATAAAACTCCTTTTCCCTGATAGGAGGGAGGTTATTCTTCATTGTTTCTCACCTACATGGTTGTTAACAAAGCTATGACTTGATCCTTGTTCAATGACACTGAAACTTGATTCTAAGTTCAGTCAACTCTTTCAAAGATAGAAGTGATCATGGTTCATGCTATGTGTCTTTGATATGTTAAATAGGCCAGATATTATTAAAAAAAAACAAAACGGCATTTGGTATTTTTTATTTTTACTACTATTATTATTATTCTTTAGCTACTGGGTCTATTTATTCTTCTTAACAAACATTTCCCCCCTTTTTCTTTCCTTATATATCCATTCAAAGATTGCTCTGTTTTTATTTCCTTTTAATCATAAGACCTATAATTGAAGCTAATCTGATAATACTCTAAGATTTTTAATTATTAAGAATAGTCTATCTCAAAATATACATTGATAGAGAGAGATAGTGATTTATTCAAGGTTATAAAGTAAGTTAGAACATTTGGTACTAGGACCTAGATACTTTGACTGCCAGGCCTATGGATTTTTTAATGTAGCATACAGTATAGAACAACAGAAGCACTGTTGTTCACATGGAGAAGACATTTATAACAAATCTCAAATTCAAAATGAAATTGTAAAGTTTTCACATATAGTCCTGGAGCACCTCTTTTATAGTGCTTAACAGTTGGAAGAAACACAAGATTTAATTTCCTTTGAGGCTAAATAGATATTGAGTTTCTACTTTGAGCTCAGGAAGTTTCAAAAGACAGAAACCTTTTCTCATTCATTTAGAGAATTGCAGAATTTTAGAGTTTGGCCCTTCCATAAATGATGGAATTCACTCTCTATTATATGATAGATAAAGCAATAATCTCAAAGAAGGAAAGTGACTTATCTAAAGTAATACATAGATTATAAATTGAGAGGTGGGATTCAAACTCAGTTTCTCTGATTTCAAATTATGTGCTTTCTGCCACACTACACTCCTTTTCCCTGATGGGAGAGAAGCTATTCTGCTTTGTTTCCCACCTACATAAATGTACATTGGCATGTCAGCCCTTTATGTTATCCCACTCTCTTCCCACTGTGGGAAATGAGCTTAAAATGCAAATTGCCTTAAAAATTTAACATCCTATCTGTCCTCATGCTACCATTTATACTTTTTAGGGAGTTGCTTGGTCTACTGAAAATCCCCTCCTCTCTCTCCCTATTTTATGGGGAAAAGGAAGAAAAAAGGCTGAATTGTTATTCCTCTGCTAGAAACAAAAAGGCTCTGTTTCCTCTTGGAACAATGTTCTTTCCTCCCCCACTTGCCTCTGGTTATCTTTAGCGAATAGAAAGAGAACACTTGAAACTAGCCTTATCTTTTCTTACTTTCTCCCTTTTTCCCCCAAAGGAAAAAAAAAAATCAAAGATAAATATCCCAGGAAAATAATATCAGCGTGATAAAATGATTAATTTGCCTCTCAAACTTTTTGTCATTTCAACACAGCATTCACCCATTGTGCCTTAGCATCCTGAATGATGGCACTTCCATCTGGGAACAGAAATTCCGATTCAATTGGCTTGCTGTGTGAAAAAATAAAAAGAGTCTTTTTTTTTTTTTTTTTTTTTTTTTTTTTTTTTTTTTTTTAAAGGGCACAGTTTCCTTGGTTCTGTAGAAAGGCCTGATTCAGATCTCCTATTTTATAATTCAAATGTCAATGGAAATTATATGAAGTGGAGCTGGAAGGAACATCAGAGAACAACTAGTCTTGTGCCTTCCCACTCCCTCGGTGTTCTCACCCCTTCCCACATACATGTTATAGAGGGAAAATGTAGTAACTTGAGATAACTCAGATGAAGTAACTCGTCTAGAGTCATATAGATACTAAATGCCAAAACTGGAACTCAAACTCAGCTTCTCTGACTCTAAACTTAGTGTTTTCTTTACAATATGCGTATTGTCTCATTGAATCTAGCATTCTTGAGGCCTTACTTGTCTGATAAGTGAGATGATTTATGGAAGAAGTCTTTAATTTTAGACAACTTTGAACAGTAGCAGAAGCTGAGAACTTTCCTCACTTACTATTTTCTTGGTTTCTGGTATTTCTCAATTTATCTAGTCTTTTGAGCACTGTGTATTATTCTCACCTCAGGGGGAAAAATATCCAGAAATGAATCAGAAGAAAACTATGATGTAATATGTGCAAACAATGCCATAAGGCCCTGAAATGCGAAGCAAACAAAAACAGTAAAAAGATCAACTGGACTGTGGAAGAAACCTGCTCAATGAATCACCTTCCATGTGTTATGAACATGATAACCCAGGACAAGTCAAAAGAGAAAAAATCAGTACTAAAAAAAAATTTAATCAGGGAATGGGAATGAGAGCTTTTAAATCTTATACAAGAAGACATCATTAAAGCTAGAATGAAGTTCTTATCAGTCATTGGAGGCAATGAGAATCCAGGACAATAAGAAATAGTGAGAGATCACTAAGTTACAAAGCATTATAGAGTATTAAAACTGGAAGGGATTTCAGAGAGAATCTAATCCTATTCGTTCATCCTTTGAAGTAGAAATTAAGGTCCCAAAATAGAAAATGACTAATCAAAGGTTGCACAGCTAAATATAATACTATTCTTCCTTCCTTCCTCCCTCTGTACGATTACCTCTCTGCAGCTTTGTACAATTCTGAGGATGTGGTAAACATCTCTATTATCTTTGGGTATGAAAAGATAATAGAACATATTATCCATTTTGTTTTGAAACTATAGAGAAATATAATTAAAAATACATTGTAGTATGTTTCACTCCTCCATATTTGTCATTGGATTGTTCCAGATTAAATCATTTTATTAATATCCTTGGGTCTAGATGTGGGCAGAGAGGAAGAAGCCTCAACTTACTTCAGGGGATCTGGAAAAGTGGGGTAAAAGAAAACCTGTCTCTATATTATTGATATTATCTGCACAATATGTTTCCAAGAGTATCTCTCAATAGACTCATTAGTCTTTCAAGTCTAATGGATGGTTAGAATAGTGCTGCCCATTACAAACAAATGAATGGCTGAGAGTTAATAATACCATTGGATTGAGATCATAGTTTTTTCATTCTGTCTTTTCTTTTTACAGTCAGTCATGGCTTCATACTTCCAGCAGAGAAAATGCTCTTTTGGAATTTTTCAGAATTACCCTCATCATAGCTTTAGTTGCCACACTCTCCTCTCTTTCTTTGTTAATTTCTAAAAACTTTTTAGAAGGAGGAAACTATTTCATATATCTAAAATGTATATGGTAGGGAGGGATGGGGATGAGTGGTTGGTAGAAGGAAAGTTGAAGATAGAAGGTTGATAGTTATTGAACTTTGTAAGATTCTATAAAATACTTCATCTCCATATGCAATTCATGGTCCAATACAGAAAAGTCTAGACTAATATAAAATGGATTAAATTTGGGAGGCTTTCCCAAAATATCTCGTATTTAATTTTTATTTATTTTGTGTATGCTTATATTTGTACATATCGTATCCCCTGACTGAATATAAGAGACTTTCATGTTTTTTTTTCTATGCCCCAATGTCTTTCACATAATAGATGCTTAATAAATGCTTAATTGAATCTAGCAAATTAATTTTTGCCTCAAATGTCTCTTCTGGGAAATTCAGAATTTGACTTATGCCTGGGGAGCCCCTATTCTCACCCAAAAAAGAGGATCTCAGATATCATGCAAAGTACATGTAGCAATACATCAAATACAGAATAACTTCTATTTGATCCAATAGAAAAGACAAAGAATTTATATTTCAAATCATAAATAATAAAAACAATTCTTTCCTCTCCAAGGAGCCTCTTGATCTCATGACTGACTGTCCACCCAAGCAAGGAGAAAGAATTGGGCTGCTTTTGATAAAGTAATCCATCTCTATGGTGAGCCCTAGTTGTCTCAAGGACCTACACAATCTCTTAGTATGATGGGAGGGTTGGGGCATTGAGAGAGAAAGCATTGAGTATCTATTGAAAAGTGACATCTTTTCTTTCTTGTACTTCTGAATTCCATATACTAGTGATTCTCAGGAACAGCAATTGAAAAGATTCAGATTTGCTCCTCCCCACTGTTGCACTCTTACTATGTCTAGTAGGCTTGATCTCAGAATACTATTGGTCCAAGAAACCTCTCTATCCTTCCATTGTAAACAGTTTTTGTTTGGCCCAGAAACTCTTTGCTATTTTACTACTGCTTTGTGTTACATGATTTTCTTCTCTCTTGGAACATTGAGGTTCTCAGAGGCATATATTTCCCTGGAGTAGACCCCTCCACCCTTGTCTAAAGCAAATTGGGATGATCATATTTATGGCATTTTTTCTCATTGTGTTTTTTCTATTTGTCTTTCAGTCTGTTTATGACTCACTCTAGATGCAGAGCACTTTGAAACTACTCATAAATCAATCATCCCTAAGGTAGTACCAAGGGAAAGAATTTATATCCCCTTAAGGAAGTGTCATCAGTGTCAGAATAAAATTTTACATGAATTGTTAATGTGAATGTTTATCTCTTTTTCATAGATACACCTTTAATGTCATAACAGAGGTCTTATCCTTCAACCTAGTTAATAATAAATTAATTTCCAACAGACTTCTCCTGAGCTTCCCTCTACAAATGTAATACCAAATTCAGTTATATTATTCTGGCTCATAGAATTTTAAAGCTAGGAGAGACATTAAAATTTCTTTATTTTACCCTTATTTTACAAATGAGGAAACTGAGAACCTAAGAGTTAAAGAGACATTGTCAAGGTCACACAGATAGTATGCAAAGAGGAGGGTTGTGAAAGTAAATTCCTTAACTTGTTCTCTCCAATACACCAAACTTCCTCTCAAGATCTTCTATAGTAGGGCTTTATATACCTCTTCCACTTTATCTTTCACTTAGTCTTCTCAGTGTTTCAATATGTCTGTACAATTGCATCTCTATATTTTTTCTTGTTATTTCTTCCTGAAAAGCCTTTCTTCTCCCTTTATCTAAATCTAATCCCCTTTTTCAATGACTACTTCTAGACTTCTTAGACCATCTTAAAGTTAAATAATATATCTAAATTACATATTTTGCTTGAATGAGATATGGAATCTAGATTTGCAGATTGCAGGTCTAGTGTTCTTTCTATTACTTGGTAACAAGTCCAATGTGAGTTGCCAAGAAGCATCTACTGGCTGGAAGATCAATGTCTCTTCAATTTAGTAAATATTTATTAAGTATCTATTATGTGTCAGACACTATGCTTAATTAAGAGGATACAAAAAAGAGGCAAAAGGCAGTCTCTGGCCTGAAAGTGTTTACAATGTAATAGGAGTCTTCTTGCAAACAAATATATACCAAACAAGTCATATATCAGATTTTAAAAAATTCAAAAAGGGAAAGCACTGGAATTAAGAGATTAGAGAAGACATTCTGTAGAAGGTGAGGTTTTAGTTGGGACTGAAACCAGGAATGTCAGGAGTTAAGAATGGAAGAGAGCCTAGGGGAGAGCCAGAGAGAATGTTTGGATCCAAGAGATGGAGTATCTTTTTTTTTTAATTGTTAAAGTTTTTTTTTATTTTCAAAACATATACATAGATAATTTGACAACATTGACCCTTGTATAGCCTTGTGTCTCAGATTTGCTCCTCCTTTCTCCCTTCTTCCCTCCCCCCCTTTCCCTAGATGGCAAGCAGTCCAATATACGTTAAGCATATTGTTAATTTATGTTAACTCCAATATGTATAAATATATTTATATAATTCTCTTGCTGCACAAGAAAAATTGGATGAAAAAAGTAAATAAGAAAACAAGATGCAAGCGAATAACAACAAAAAAGAGCGAGAATGTGATGTTGTGATACACATCCTACAATCCTCTTTCTGGGTGTAGATGGTTATCTTCATCACAAGATCATTGGAACTGGCATCAATCATCTCATTTTTGGAAATAGTCACATTCATCAGAATTGATTGTCCTATAAAATTAATGTTGCCATGTACAATGATCTCCTGGTTCTGCTCATCTCACTAAGCATCAGTTCATGTAAGTCTCTCCTGGTGTCTCTAAAATCATCCTCCTGATTATTTCTTATAGAACAATAACATTCCATAACATTCATATATTGTAACTTATTCAGCCATTCTCCAACTAATGGGCATCCTATTCAGTTTCCAGTTTCTTGCCACTACAAAAAGGGCTGCCACAAACATTTCTGCACATGTCGGTCCCTTTTCCTCCTTTAAGATCTTTTTGGGATATAGGCCCAATAGAAACACTACTGGATCAAAGGGTATATGCAGTTTGATAACTTTTTGAACATAGTTCCAAATTGCTCTCCAGAATGGCTGGATCCATTCACAGTTCCACCAACAATGTATTAGTGTCCCAGTTTTCCCACATCCCGTCCAACATAAGTCATTATCTTTTCCTGTCATCATAGCCAACCTGAGAGATGTAAGTGGTTTCTCAAAGTTGTCTTAATTTGCATTTCTCTGATTAATAGTGATTTAGAACACCTTCTCATAAAATTGGAAATGATTTTAATTTCTTCATCTGAAAATTGTCTATTCATATCCTTTGACCATTTATCAATTGGAGAATGTCTTGAATTCTTATAAATCTGAATCAATTCTCTATATATTTTAGAAATGAGACCTTTATTAGAATCTTTAAATGTAAAAATGATTTCCCAATTTATTGCTTCTCTTCTGATCTTATCTGTAGTAATCTTGTTTGTTCAAAATCTTTTTAACTTAACATAATCAAAATTATCTATCTGTTCAATTGTGAGTTCCAGTTCTTCTTTGGACACAGATTCCTTTCTTCTTCCCAGATCTGAGAGGTAAACTATCCTATGTTCTTCTACTTTGCTTATAATATCACTCTTTATGTCTAAATCATGAACCCATTTAGATCTTATCTTGGTTTGTGATGTTAGGTGTGGGTCAAGCCCTAATTCCTTTCATACTAGTTTCCAATTTTTCTAGCAGTTTTTTGTCAAATAATGAGTTCTTATCCCAAAAGCTGGGGTCTTTCAGTTTGTCAAACACTATATTGCTATAGTTATTGACTATTTTGTCCTGTAATCCAAGCCTATTCCACTGATAGACTATTCTATTTCTTAGCCAATTACCAAAGGGTTTTGATGATCTCTGCTTTATAATATAGTTTTAGGTCTGTCACAACTGGGCCACCTTCATTAGCATTTTTTTCATTAATTCCCTTGAAATTCTTGATCTTTTGTTCTTCCAGATGAATTTTGTTATTGTTTTTTCTAGATTTGTTAAATAATTTCTTGGGAGTTTGATTGGTATGGCACTAAATAAGTAGATTAATTTAGGTAGTGTTGTTATTTTTATTATATTCGCTTGGCCTACCCAAGAACACTTGATATTTTTCCAAATGATTAAATCTGACTTTACTTATGTGGAAAGTGTTTTGTAGTTGTGTTCATATAGTCCCTGACTTTCCCTTGGCAAGTAAATTCCCAAATATTTTATACTATTGTTATTTTGTTATGGAATTTTGAATGGAATTTCTTTTTGTATCTCTTGCTGATGGAATTTGTTGGTAATATATAAAAATGCTGATGATTTCTGTGGATTTATTTTACATCCTGCAATTTTGCTAAAGTTATCAATTATTTCTAATAGTTTTTTAGTTGATTCTCTAGGGTTCTCTAAGTATACCATCATATCATCTGCAGAGTAATAATTTAGTTTCTTCATGATCTACTCTAATTCCTTTGATCTCTTTTTCTTCTCTTAAGCCAAAGTTAACATTTCTAATGCAATATTGAATAGTAATAGTGATAGTGTGCAGCCTTGTTTCACTCATAATCTTGCTGGGGATGTTTCTAATTTGTTCCCAATACATATGATGCTTGCTGATGGATTTAAATAGGTGCTACTGCTCATTTTAATAAAAAAAAATTCATTTATTCCTATATTTTCTAGTGTTTTTAATAGGAATAGGTGTTGAATTTTATCAAATGTTTTTTTCTGGATCTATTAAGATAATCATATGATTTTTGTTTGGTTATTGATATAGTTGATTATGCTAATAAAACTATTAGGAATAATAATATATCCTAATAATAATAAATAAAAAATAAATTAAAATCCTAATAAAAATATTAGGGAAACTTCTAATATTGAACCAGCCCTGCATTCCTGATATAAATCCTACTTGGTCATAGTATATCAACTTGGGGATGACTTTTTGTAATTTCATTGCTAATATTTTATTTAAGATTTTTGCATCAATATTCATTAGGAAAATTGGTCTATAATTTTCTTTCTCTGTTTTCACCTTACTTTGTTTAGCTATATGACCACATCTGTGTCATAAAAGGAATTTGGTAGGAGTCATTCTTTCCCTTTTTTTTTTTTCAAATAGTTTATATAGTATTAGATTAATTGTTCTTTGAATGTTTGGTAGAATTCATATGTAAATCCATCTGGCCCTGAAGATTTTTTCTTAGGGAGTTGATTAATAGCTTGTTCTATTTCTTTTTCTAAAATGGGACTATTAAAATAATTTATTTTTTTCTTCTGTTAACCTGAGAAATCTATATTTTTGTAAAAGTTCCTCCATTTCATTTAGATTATAAAATTTATTGGCATATAGTTGGGCAAAATAACTCCTAATTATTGCTCTAATTTCCTGTTCTTTGGTGGAAAGTTCTCCCTTTTCATTTTTGAGACTAACAATTTGATTTTCTTCTTTCCTTTTTCTAATCAAACTAACTAAATGTTTATTTATTTTTTCATAAAACCAACTTTTAGTTTTATTTATTTAATTCAATAGTTTTCTTATTTTCAGTTTTATTAATCTCCCCTGTTATTTTCAGAATTTCAAGTTTGGTATTTGATTGTAAGTTTTTAATTTGTTCTTTTTTCTAGCTTTTTTAGTTGTAAGCCCAATTCATTGATGTCTTTCTCTATTTTATGTAAGTAAGCATCTAGAGAGATATAAAATTTCCCCATATTACCACTTTGGCTGCATCCTACAAATGTTGTCTCATTATTGTCATTCTCTTAGATGAAGTTGTTGTGTCCATGATTTGTTGTTTAGCCCATTCATTCTTTAGGATTAGATTATATAACTTCCAATTAATTTTTTATCTATTTTCTCCTGGCCTTATATTGCCTGTGATTTTTATTGTATCATCGTCTGAAAATTTTTTTTGAGATTTTTATGCAACTAATACATGGTCAATTTTTGTATAGGTTCTATAAACCACTGAAAAAGTAAGTAAACTCCTTTCTGTTTCTGTAGAGGGTTGCAGATAGTGGGGCAACTCTGGGTAAGGTATAAGATCCTTCAACTCAGAGGAAACCTGCTAACAATATCTGGTTTGGTTCCCCATTTCCCTTTGGTGCCTCCTTCTCAACCTTGCTCTCTCAGAACTAGATACATTGAACCACAAAATAAATAAGAAAGAAGTTAAGGAAGTAAACAAAATGTTAGAAAAGTTAGGTTTGACAGATTTTTGGAGAAAATTGAATAGAAACATGTAGAGGACAGAAGATAGTGGGGGAACTCTAGGCTGAAAGGTCTAGAGTGATTACATCATCACAGCACACTAAGTATGTGCAAATTAGAGAACCATTATCTCATCAATCACACTGAGTAAGTGCTAACTATAAGCACCCTGCTGTAAATATCCCTTGCTTCAAGTAGAACACAATGGTCACACACTCCTTCATTTCTCAGGAAGGGAGGTGGGCACTGAAGGGAGGTGATCACATCCTCCCTGACTTCTCATCAAAAATCTCAATGAGACTGCTTCAGGACTTCAAAAACCTGCAGGAATCATTGGATTCCCTGATATATGAAGTAATGGATAATATATTGGTTTTGGACTATTGCTAGGACTTATGGACATATATAATTCCTCATGTGGATTCATGTTGTTTGTTACATCACTATTAGCTTGTGTTATGGTACTATGTGCTTGTGTAATACCTCCCATGCTGATGGATTTATGTATACCTGTTTCAAGTAAGATCCTTCAGTCCAGAGAAAACCTACTAACAATATCTGGTTTGGTGTTCTCACTTCCTTGAGAAATCAGGGAGGGTGTGATCACCTCTTTTTTTTTTTTACTTGAAACAACATGTTAACTCAGTGGAATTGATGAGATAATGGTTCTCCAGTTCACATATATACTTAGTACTTAGTATGGTGATATAATGGTTCTCTAATTCACACATAGTCAATATGCTGTAATGATGTAATTACAATAAGGTCTATAAGGGCTAAGAAAGACTGAAAGATACACATTCTATCTTTTACCAGCCTTGTAGTGGTTGACCTGCCTCCTGCAGTCCTGAACTAAGATCAAGAATGGTCCCGAGGTCCTCCAGAAAGCTGGCACGAACATTACATATCACTATGCTTTAAATGTGTTTCTTGTAAACAACAAATTGTAGGATTCTGGCTTTTAGTCCAGTCAGCTATCCCCTTCTGCTTTTTTGGAGTGTTCATTCCATTCACATTTCCAGTTAAAATAACTAATTCTGTATTTCCTGCCAGAGATGGAGTATTTTGCTCTTGGGAACAGCTGGGAAGCCAAAGTCACAGAATCGAAGAGTATGTTTCAGGGAATAAGGTATAAGAATACTGGAAAGGTCAGAGGGGGGATAGATTATTAAGGGATTTGAATGCCAAACAGAGCATTTTGTTTTTGATCTTGGAGGCAATAGGAAGTCACTGGAGTTTATTGAATTGAGGGATAACCAGATCAAACCTGCATTTTAGAAAAATCACCTTAGTGACTGGATGGAAAATGGATTGGAGTGGGGAGAGATTAGAAGCATGTAGACCTACCAGCAAGCTATTGTAGTAATCAAAGAAAAGATAGGGGCCTGCACTAGAGAAGTGGCAGTGATGATTTTTAATAATTCTTAATCAATTCTGTTCCACACCAGCAGGGTCAGAGAGAAGAGATCATATTCAAGAGATGTATTAAAGGTGAAATCAACAAGTTCGGCAACAACTTAGATGGGGGTCAAGGGCATAATAAGAAATCTAGGGTGATTCTTAGGTTGCTAGCTTGTTGTCCTTTACAATAACAGGGAGTGTAAGAGGGAGAGAGTACTCAGGAGGAAAGACAATGAATTTTATTTTGGATGTATTGAGTTTAGATGTCTCCCGGACATCTATTGTGAGATGTCTGAAAGGCAATTGGGGATGTGAGAACTGGAGCTCAACAGAGACTGGAGCAGAAAAGGTAGATTTGAGACTGATCAGCATAAAGATAGGAATTACATCTGATCTGATGAGATTATCGAGGGAAATAGTACAGAAGAAAAAGAAAAGAGAACCCCAGGACAGGGATACCCTCTGTTATAGAGTTAAAGCAATCTGAAGGAGGATGTCTACAATATAAAAGAATTATGGAAAACAAGTAAGAGCCAGAACTAGGGTCTTATCATGGGCAAATTTCTTCTTTTTCTATGATCATAGGAAGTTAAAAGGGATTCCAAAAGTCATTTACTTCAATTTCCTCATTTTATATAGATGAAAATAAGGTCTAAAAAATTAAATAACATGGATAGACAGATAATACATAGAAGATAGATGTATAGCAAATAGAAAAATGAACCATTTATTCAATGCTATCATTATGAGCTAAATAAATGTTACAAATAAAAACAAAGGCAAAAAACAGTATTTTTTTTTTTTAATCAAGGAGCTTACATTATAAACAAAGAAGGTAACTCATAAGGAGCAATGAGGGGGTGAAAAGTAAGAGGAAAATACATGTATAAGAGAAAAATTGTAGGCAAACCCACAGTAAAGACTCAAGTGAAGTGAGCATGATTTGGATATTTCATGAAATGATGAACAGGGCCAGGCCTTCACATCAGTTAGAATAGAAGACTTCAGGCTGGCCGTCTCCAGGGTAAGAAGGCTTCTAGCTAGGAGATGGAGAAGGTTGGAGAGAGAAGAATGGAATGAAATAGAAAAGATAATTATTTAGATTTTTCTTGGGACCTGAAATCAAGTCTTGGCAAGACAATGGTTCCAAAATACTATGCAAATAATTCCTACACTGCAGGAGAAAGAATTATTTTGCCTTTCATAAAGTTGAATGGAATTTTTAACATCCTTTGAAAAAAAATTCAAGTTATAATTTTCTTCCAGACCTTTCCCCTCCTATTGAAAAGGCAAGAATTTATCAATTGTGCATGTGAAATCATGCAAAACATGCTTTATTTCATCATTAGGTTTTCATGACACTATCTCATGCTCATTTCATCTGTCCAACTCTACCTCAATGTCCTTTGCTCATTAACTGATTTTCCTTCAAGACTCTGGCCTGGACCATTTTCTTTTTTTTTCTTTTATGTTATCTTATATGATTATATAAGCTCAATTATGATCTTTTTTGCAAACGGTTCCCAGTTCTATATAATCAGCTTTCTAGAGTTCTGGTCCTGTAGAATCAACTGTGATTTTTGTTCATATTTAGCTGGTTATCGGATCAGTATCTTAAATTCAACGTGCCCCAAATTGAATTCCTCTTTCCCTATAAGACTCCCCTTTTCTAAATTTCTGAACTTACTGTACAGGATAATACAATCTTTCCTGCATCCAGGCTTAAAACTTGAGATTTTCCTCAATTCTTTGCTCTCATTCCAAATCTTGTCATTGCTCCTTTCACAGCATGTCTTGTATTTTCTTCCCACTCACACAATCACTATTTTGATACATGTCCTAGCCCCTCTTGCCTACACCATTGGAATATCCTTAAAATGGATCTTTGGGGCCTGAAGTTTCTCCCTATTCCAAACCATCCTCTAGATTGGATGTGAGGTTTTTTTTTTTTTTTTTTTTTTTTTTTTTTTCATAAAGTACAGATCTACTTGTGTCACCTCTACTTATTCCACCCTGGTTTCAAAAATTCCAATAGGTTCCTATTACCCTCATTAAAAAAAAAATAAAGTCCATTGGTATGCAAAGCCGTTCATTACCTGGCTTTTTTCTAACTCTCCAGTCTTCTTAGACTTACTCCCTTCCATACATTCATACGCATGCTACACTGGCCATAACAAACACTCTTGTCTCCTGATTCAATGAGTACTTCCCCATTTTTAGAATGTTCTCTTTCCTCAATTTCTTCCTATTTTCCTGACTTATTTTAAGTCAAGTTAAAGATCATCTTGGTAGGATTGCCTCCCTAGCTGTTAATGCCTTCTTTCCTCCTTCACCCTCCAATCCTGAGATTACTTTCCTTTTACTTTGCATATGTATATCTTTCACATTTATTTATCTTATTTTTAACTTATGGAAAAAAACAAGCATTTCTATGACAGAGTATAATAAAAAAGATGATTATACACAAAACCTTATATGAAACTTGATATTCTTTTAAAAATATATAATAAAGTTTCAATGTAAATGTCTTTTTTTTCTTTGCTCTCCTTCCCCTAGAGATGACTACCATTAAACACCAATAGATTTATATGTATAAATACATATATATGAACAATTATTCTTTGCATTCATCTATTTATTATTTCTTTTTCTGGATGCAGATAGCCTCTTTTTTCCCCTGAGGCCATTGGAGTTAAGTGACTTGCCCACGTCACACAGCCAGGAAGTGTTAAGTGTCTGAGACCAAATTTGAACTCAGGTGCTCCTGACTTCAGAGCTGGTGCTCTATTCACTGTGCCACCTAGCTGCCCCAGCATCTTTCTTCATAGGTTCTTTATATTTAATTTGGATATTCATAATAGAACGACTTATTCAATCAAAGTTCTTCTTTAAACAATATTGCTGTTACTGTCTACAATGCTCTCAGTTCTGCTCGTTTTGCTCTTCATTAATTCATGCAAGTCTTTCCATATTTTTCTAAGATTATTGAGCTCATCATTTCTTGTCACAGTAGCATTCCATAACAACCACATACCACAACTTCTTCAGCTAATCCCCAAATATTTCCTGCAAAGTCCAGTTCTCAGCTTATATCTTGAAAGTACTTTTTTCCCCCTTCATTAGAATGGGAGCTCCCTTGGGACATGACTTTTATGCCTGGCACATTGTAAATGTTTAATAATTGCTTGATTGACTTTTAGAAATTATCCAGCAATAAGTAAATGCCAATTTAATAAATGAATCTAAAGTTAAAAATAAATACTTGAGTAGGAGATAGAACGCTGGGCCTGGAATCAGAAAGCTCTGGCTTCAAACTCTACTTCTGATACTTATCTGTTGTGTAATTCTGGCCAAATCAGTTAACTTCTCAGTCATGGAGAAAATTCTCTAAAATCTATTTATTAAACCAGAGATATGTTGCAGTTTACACATTTATAGTATGAAATCCTCCACTACGATTGCTGCAAAAATAAATAAATCAAATAAACAAAATAGGTTTGATATACTTTTCAAGAAATTGTTTTCTTTTAATTTATTTGTGATTCACAGATAACCAAGTATTTCCAGTATTTTTGTTCATCCATTTAGGGCATTCAAGACTTAAAGATAAAATGTTCTTATTATGTCTTTGATAATTTCCAAGGTCTCAGTTTTATATCTTCAAAAATAGAGGATTAATTTTAAGTCAAGAGATCTGATTATCTCAACCACAATTTCTTTTAAAGTGAGGTTGGATTAATTGACCCATAAGACTCTTTCCAACTTCAATCTGTGATTTAAAAAATTCTTACAATTTTAATATTAATTATAATGATAATAACTATTTAATAAGGTCACAAAATGAATTTGCCTGGGAGACAAGGGAAAGGGATACAGCAAGCTTAAATTCCTTTCTGTTTGTTTTAGAATTAAGTTCAAAATGTGTGTGAAGTAATTGTCCTGTTTTCCAAATGCCTGGGGACTTGCCAGGTCTGTGGATGACTGTTATTTCCAGTGGGGAAGGTTTCATTATTAAGCCAGTGCAGCAATCAGCAATTCATCACGTAAAAGGACAATATCCAGATTCTCAACCTTAAGTTATCCATCACCTGTACTAAAACTTACAATGTGGGGAAGCAAGGCCACATCTGGGGGCTCTATCCCGGGAAGGTGCGGCCGTAGCTAACCCGCTCCTTCCTCCCACAGCTGTGCAAAAAGGAGTCAATGAGGTGGATCACATGGCTTTTCAGGAATGTGGTCGATGTGTATGGGTGGAGGGGGAGGCGAGTGAACTGGTTCCCCAGCCCAGTGACCTACCCTTTGCAGCCAGCTGCAGGGAAATAGGCAGAAAGAGCGACCAATAGCTTCTCGGAGAGGTTCCCTGGACCCGCCAATCACAGAGTGCTCAAGTAAGGGGGAAAAAAAGAAAAGGAAAAAAAAAGAAGAGAAAAAAAATGCTGCTCAGTAGACTCGGTTGATCTCCGTTGTAAGAAATCTGAGCTGGACTAGTGAGACATAGAATACACATTCAATACACACACACACACACACACACACACACACACACACACACTCTTCAGGCACAGCAGATAACTAAGGCTAAGGCAATCACAACTATACAGGAGTGAAGAAAGACAGAAGAAGCCGAAGAGGAACCCTGGCTGGCAGAAGTCATTCTCCTAAGAAACTGGCGGCATTTGTGCAGCGGGGATCCAATCTCTGATGGTGAGTGTTGCCACTCCAGCCAAGTTAGGTCTCCCTCCCTGAGGCGTCATAACTGGTGGAGTTTCCTTGCTTAGCAGAAAGTGCAGTAGGGGGTGGGGAATGAGGGGGAAAGCTCTAGTGACGTGTCCAATTTACTTTGGGCAGCATATGTTGGGAAGAGATGCATTTTATTTTCTTCTTTTTGGGGAAAATCTCCAGTATCTATAATGTCGATTTCATTGCGTGGGGTGGGGATTTTTTTTTTAACCTTTCCTCTCCTTTTCTTTCTTCTCCTCTCCTCCCCTCTCCTATCTCTCTTGTCCTGTGCTGCTCTGTGCTGTCCTGTCCTGTTCTGTCCTGTCCCCGTCCTGTCCTCTTCTCTTCTCTCCTCTACGCTCCTTTCTGCTCCTCTCCTCTCCTTTCTTCTCTTCTCTCTTCCTCTCTTCTCTCCTCTCTTCTCCTCATCTCTCTTCCCCTCTTCTCTTATCTTTGTCTCTGTCTGTCTCTTGGCATCCCACCTTTCCCTCCGAGTTATGCTCCTCTAACTTAGTTTGACTATACCACACAATATCGCAAATTTACTAGATCAGAGAATTGTGTTTCTCTGGGATGGGTTTTGCAGTCTCTTAAAAAAGCATTGTGATTGGGAACTCTTAGCCCTCTGCCATTGTTCTTATCAGCAACACCCATCAGGGAATTGTCTTCTAGCAAATCTCTTTTGCTTATTTATGGGTATATCACCACTTATCAAGTGGTATTTTTAATATATCTTTTAAAACTGCGGATCTCTTAAGTAGCATAGCAAGGAAGAAGGTAAGGCTATATTGGCTAAAGGGATATATATTTCACCTATAAAACAATTTGTTCCACTTCTGGAGGAAAGATCATTGATGTTTACTTTTTTATTGGGAAAAAAAGTACTTTTTATCTTTTCTTCACATCTCAGAACCCATCAAAGCTAAGGAACTGAAGGCTCCTATGATCTGATTGGTTAACAGGTGCCTTTTTTTCCTACTTCCATTAGTCACCCATAATCATCCTCTCTTTGGGGGTGCTCACCAGCTAATGTAAATTCATGATTAATAGATGTTTCCTTGTCAAATTTCCCTCCTCTTCTCAACATTTGGAGGGAAAAAAGTAAAAATTTAATGTCACTTTCAGTCATTGATTATTTTTTATTATGAGGCAAAATTTCCTATTTAATATTACTTTCCAGAATATACAAGACCCGAATTTATTGTTTTCTTCAGTTGTTATAAAGTAACTTTGTTGCAAGAACTTTGGATTCTGTGTAATAATATTCAGGTGAGCTTTCACTCTAATGCTCAGAAGAGTTTGGAAAGAAAAACAAAAAATGTCGAGCTATCTGTTCATTTGTATTTTATAACAAAGTGTTTTCCTTAGTTTATTTTTTTAAAATTATGAACAGTGAAATTAATTTATATGTTTTTATCTAATGAGGATCTTCTATTTGACTTTTCATAGTACAATTTAGTGGTAGTTCGGTATTTGTAGTTGGACATACATTTGTTTTTTTGAAACAAAATGAAGGCGGTAATTGCTTTTAATAAAAAAGATGAGCTCATTCATAGATATTTCAATTGAATTGTATTTAAATGCATATTTCTCTATAAGAAATTTATAGTGGCTGTTTTAAAATTAAAATTTATGAACATCAGTAGAAAAGCAAAAACTATAAAAATCATGGAAAACTATTGCCAGCTTTTAGAACTTAACTTTTGAATTTTATTATAATGATTTCTCTCTCATATCTTGAAATCCAATTCCTCTGAAGTCTTTTTATTTAAAATCAAAAGAAACTTTTGATTTTAAGACTACTTGATAATTTTAAGATTTGAGAATAAAATAAACTTTGAGGTCTCTTGCATATTTTAGATAATTCTAAGTAAGTTGCTTTATGGGAGAAAAATTCTCTATTTGATTCTATTGGAGTTAATACCTGAAACAAAAAGAAAATGTACTGATAATCATTTTATGATTATACTTGGTAAAGCAAGCATAGGATTCCACTGCTGGAAAGTACAACTATCATAATCAAAACAGAAAGTGCCTGTTTACATAATATTGCCTTATCAATTGTACAAAGCAAAGTTAAAGTGTTAGGAACAGATCTGTACTATATATACATTAAGATGCATCAAAACTACATTGGATCCATAGTTTCATTGATATGGTATGGTCCACAGAAATGAGGAAGGAGTATATTATGGGCATTGGTAAGATACTATGAAAAGTCACTGAGGTGGGAGAGAGAATGCAGAGCTTCTAAAAAGATCTATTTGGCTATATGTTAAAGGAAATAATGTGAATGTTTAATCCTGAAAGTAATGGCTGGAGCAAAATTATCATTATTACTATATTCTAGTCTGAGAGATTAATATTTTACCCTAGGGTTGATGACAAGTCTCTGAATGATTTTGAATAGATTAATGACATAGTCATATTTGCTCTTTTGGAAGATAATTTTGGTAGTTTTGTGGAAGATGAATTAAAGGGAGAGATTAAAAACTAGGAATCCTATTTGGAGCCCATTGTGAAATAAGATAGATAATGAAGATTTTAATTTGGGTAGTTATTCTGTAAATTGAAAGGAGATGGATTACACAGAGAAATTTTAGAGGGAGAATCAACAAAAGTTGGTAAATGATTTGATATGACTAACCTGGGAGGTTATGAATCTGGTTGGCTAGAAGGATGGAGACATGCTCAGCAGAAACAGAAGTTGGAGAAAGAGCAAATTTAGGTGAAAAGATAGTGAATTTCAGTTTGTACATGTTGAGTTCAATAGTAAGACATCTATTTGGAGAAGCTCAGAAGTTGCTGATGTGAGACTAGATATTCAAAAGAGAGTATAAATGAATAATAATAGTGGTAATAATAATAATAATAGCTAATCTTTATATGGTACCTATTACATGTCAGGTTGTGCCAAGTGCTTTTTATTTTAAAAAATCTCTTTTGATTCATACAACAATTCTGGGAGGTAGGTGACCTTATTATTCCCATTATACAAATGAAGAAAATGAGAATTTAACTAGTGAGTGTCTCAGATTGAATTTGAATTCAGGTCTTCCTGGCATTAGATTGTAAACTCCTTGAGGACAGAAACTGCTTTTTGTCTCTTTTTATATTCCCAGCAGTTAGCGTGGTACTTACTATGTGCTTAATAAATATTGATTGATTGATTGATTCCAAGCCTGGAACTGTATTGATTGAGATACTTAAAAGATATGGGAGTTGCCTGTATGAAGCAGAAGAGAGCTGATGAAATCAACTAGAGAAAAAGTGTAGTGAGGGAAGATCTAGGACATAATCTTGGGGGACAAGGATAGTTAGGATACAATAAATGAATAATAATCTAGTAAAGGTGTCAGAGGAGTGTTCAGGAAAATCAGAAAGCAATGTTATCAAATCTGAGGAAAGAGAAAGTATCTAATGAAAAGGGAAGATAACATTGTCGAAGTGTTACATTACAGATATACAGATATAAGAAGTATGAGAATTTAGAAAAGACCATCAATTTAGCAATGAAGAGATTCCTGGTAACCTTGGAGAGATCATTTTATTTCAAATGAGTAGTGATATTGGAAGCTAGATTACAAAGTTTTGAAACCTAAGTGGGAGGGGGGGAGAGGAAATTATATCAATGGACTCCTGGAAAAATGTAACATTTGCGGGAGATATCTTGTTTGTGAAGAGATTTCAAAGCTGAAGTTTGTCCACTGAATTAACTTTTTTCTTTCAGTTTTGTTAACTGAATTAACAAATGAGATACTATGAATCAATCAGTTTTGTGAATGAGATGTATAAAAATCATCTATTAAAGCTTCCCTGTTCTCCATCTTTTTACCTTAATGCATGCATAGATAATTCTCATAAAGCTTTTATGGAAATGAAAAAAGTAGGTATATTATTTAATATTTGCTGATATCTTATTTAAATTAACCATTGTACCATCTTTTCTTTTGTTAACTTCTATTTTCAAATCTTAAACATTGATATTTGGTGCCTTATAAATTGCTTTCTTCTACACGAATTTCCTTGCTGTGTATTTAATCAAGTTTTTTAGACTTCACTCATAAATGTCTTCAGGTGATTTGCCATAAAGAAGTCTCACATCAAGTTTTTTTTTTTTTTTTTGGCATGATCAAGTATTTGTTGACAGAAGCAGTACTGGGGCTTTTTGGTCTCTTCATTTTGTCAGCTGTTTTATGTAGGTGAAGTTCTCATGACAAAATCCTAGTAGTGGAATTCTAGACTTATTCTCCTAGCCTATCATATTAGAGTTCCAGAGCTTAACTGGTTGTATTTCCTCTTGGATTCTTCTGATACCAGTTCAAGTCTCCACCTGGTATGTGCCCTTCACATTATTGCCAGTGATTAATGCCTCATTGATATTTCCTCAATACAATTGATAACTGATCAATATTAAGTAGATTTTATAGATATTTATTGAAAAGATATAGCAAGAACAGAAATACAAGTATATCCCTCCTTCCACTTGGAACCAGAGGAACATTCTCTGCACTATTTAGATTTCTGGAGAGAGTGGCTACCACAAACATTCATTCCACCACCCTGTTTAATTTGGGCTAAGGCACTGCTGATTGATGAATCTCTCTTGCTTGTAAGATCCTATGTCTTAGCTGCTAAGTCAATACAGTAATAGTTGGATCAGCAGGTTGCTCCTCAGGGTTGGATACTTTCCATGTATGATTGATGGACCTCCGAGTCTTTTCTAATCTTTCAAAACTCAAAATGTCAAAGTTTGGTCATTTTACCTCTGATATTCCTTTGTCACAGATCAGAAAAAAAAAACAAATAGGTACAGTAGGTACAGAAGAAACAAGTAGTATGTGTTCATGGATTACATGTAGTTTATAAGAAAATAAAGCCCCACCCTACCCCACCTCTCTATCTTGATGATGCTCTGAGAACCAGACTCATTGGCTTGTCCTAATGTTAGACACATCATCTATCTGAGGAACAGAAAAGTGACTTTGGGGATAGGGAGGGAGTTCTTGGGATTTAGGATGAAAAGAAGAATCTAAGAAATAAATGAGACAAAAATGGTGATTAGAATCAGCATCTTTATTTTTGTTCATTTTTAATTTCTTTGGAGTTGACAACTTAAGCAATTCTTTATTCTTTTAATTTGATATTGATTTTGATGGAACATTAATTCCAAAATTATTCTTTATTACTGTCTTACACACGATGCTCCAAAAGTCTAGTTTAGTTTTAAGTTACCAAATAAATAGTTTTAAAGCTGTTAAAGTTTTAAGAATTAAACCTGCACTAAGACTTTTGGGACAGTTTCTCTATCTAAATTTATGAGTATATGTTGTTTCTCCCAATAAAATGCCAGCTTCTTAAGGTCAGGAACTATTTCCTTTTTATCTTTCATTCTCATCACTAGTACAGGACCTGATATATAATACATATTTAATAAATGTTTATTGATTTATTGATAGGAAACTATAATGGTGAAGTAAAAGAAATAAAGAATATATGAGTAAAAATGATTATGAATCCTTTTCTAATCCTCTCTGTTTTTGTTGTCAAGGCTATACCTTTCTAATGATCTTCCTCATCTTAGTCTAACCTCTTTCTGTCTCTATTCTACACAATTGTCAAATCAATATTTCTAAAACAATGTCTAACTTTATCAAGCTCCTAATCCAAACCTTTCAGGGCTCTCAGATGCTTCCAGATAAAATACAGACCTCTCAATCTCACATTTAAACACACTCACAATATGATGTTCCTTTGTCTATATAGATTTTTTTTTCATGTTACTCCCCTTTATACATTTTCCATTGTAGTCAAATTGGCCTTATTACCTCTTCCCCATCATGACATTCCACCCATTCATCCATATGTTTGCACAGGTGGTCCTCTGTCACTGTAAATACTTTCTCTCATGCTGATGCTTAGATTTCCTGGAGTCCTTGAAACTATTTTAGGTGCTACCTCAGGCCTTTCTTCTTGTCCCAAGTTGTTAGTGCTTGTTCCTTTCTGAAATTACTTTGTATTTGTTTTTTGGGAACTTTGTATTTATCTGTGTACATGTTGGTTCTTCAAAGTTCCTGGAGAAAGAGGATTTTTAAATTTTTTATTTTGGAGTATTTAGTTCTCTGTATAAGTGTTTTGTGTATATAAACTCTTCAGGAAATATTTGTTGAATGGATTTGAATGGCTAAATTCCTTCCTTCTTGAAAGTATCATGCAGCTAAGTTTTGGCCTCTCATTCACACAATCATATTCTAATTTATTATAGGACTTTATTAATTGTAATATAAATTAGGATCTACATTATGGAAGGGGAAATTGGTGTGCATTGATAGGGGAAATTTGCTTCTAGAGAATAGGTATAGTACATCAAGTGTTAGTGGACCAAGTGTTAGACTGGAAGTTAGAACTTAAAAACCTGAGGTCCATTTCCTGCCTCAGACATTTACTAGTTGTATGAATGAGCAAGTCAGTTTATCTCTTAGGCAAATCACTTTACCTTTCTTAGTTTCTTCATCCATTAAATGGGGATAATAATAACATTTATCTCAGAAATTGTTATGATGTTCAAACGAGATAAAATATATAAAGTGTTTTGCAAATCTTAAAACATTATATTAATGCTAATTATTATACTAACAAAATCATAGTCCTAGTCTAAAATAAAATTAAAAGTTATTGATGTGCATTTATTTATTCTTTCTTCATAGGAGACACCAAAAATAGTTTGTTCATTTCATGTGCAACAAACTCCCTTTCTGAGAGCATTATGTAGTATAAACTGGATCTGTGTTCAAATTATAGCTCTAGTTTTTTGTTATGTGTGACTTTGGAAACAATCATTTACTTGGTCATTTTGTTCTCTGTAAAACAAGGAGATTGAGAAACATGATATTTAATGTTTCTTCCAGCTGAAAACCTTATACTTATATGTTGTGAACTTAAAATAAAAAGTTTTGGTATGGATTTTAAGGGTAACTTTGTTACTTCCCAATCTTCAGAAAATACTATTTGAGGTGTGGATTGGCGATCCCAAACTAAACTGCTAGTTTGATTGAAAGTTATATTGGATTGATTTGACTGGGTGTTGCTTTTTATTGCTTATTCATATGGGTGGGGACAGTGTTGTGAAGTTTTATTCTGGAACCTCCTAAAAACCCTAATTCTGCAAGTGAAAAATACTTGCGACCTTTTATTAAATATGCACTTGAGAAAAAAGATCAACTTCCTATCTTTTTATTTTAAATCTACATTGCAATATTGATATAACTTTAAAAGTCCCATTTCCTCTTTTAATGATGGTGGGGTATAGAGTAGAAAAATTACTAAGTTCTGAGCAAATTCATATGAAAAATGCATGTTCATTAATAGTGTGTTTAACATTGTTGGAAACAAAATGTTCAGTCAGCTGGGGTTTTTGCTGTTGCTGTTGTTGTTGTTGTTGTTTGAATCAAAATGCGTAGGAGAAATATAGAACCAAAAATCTAGACTTGGAAAGGACCACAGAGGCCAACTGGTTTAATTCCTCATCTTACAGATGTAGATACTGAGACTCAGTAAGTAAATATCTTAAAAGTCACACAAGTAATTATTTTCAGAGAAGAGATTTTACCCAAGGTCCTGAGACTCACTTTCCTTAATTACTTTCTTTCTGGATCATATTCTCAGTCCTGCAGGGAAGCCCCTTTTAGATCCACCTGTATAATTACTCAACTCTAAGGGAGGATTTTTCTTGAGAAGGGAAATGCTTCATAAAGGTATTTTGTATTTGTCTGGAAAATAATGTTTATTCTGAGTACTGCTTAGGTTGCAAGTGGGAAGCCAAACTCTATTGTAGTTGTTTTTGAATCAGCTTTTTATAATATGGTTTGATTATTTGCATTATGAAGCCCTGTGAAAATTCATATCAAATATAAATATCAGCAACACATTATAAATCATTATGAATTATTTTAGCACCATCTTGCTTCTGCTTTCTTCCACTAGTCTGAATAATCAAAAGAAAACGGTAACATGAAGATAGTCCTAGTATTCCTGTTTGTTTTCTTAGTTATCCTTTATGATTAGATGTTCCCACAAGGATAACCAAAAGTAAAAATGTGTTTCTAGCCCCAAATCAAAATGTAGTATTTAATTGGGAAATTTCAAATCTCTCAAAAATAATTTAACATATATATATTCATTATTTTCCTATTTTGATCAACAGTTTTCTTTCTTTTAAGTGATTTGGTGTTATGTGAAATTCATAGCTAGAAATAGTTGCATCAAAGAAGGCATGCAAAATTTCATTATCTTATGGCATGCCACTTATAAGAACTATTTGCCTATTATGGAAAGAATTTTGAAATGCAAACTTTTTTGACAAGAACTTATGTTTTTTATACCTGGATAATTGTGTTGGCTAAAGTTACTCAATGTGTTTAAAAGACATTCCTCATACTGGGAACATACTGTCTTCTCATATTTATTTCTTGAAATCCTCTTTTTTCTAGGCCAAGTTTGGGTGCCACTCCCTCCTCCGAGCTGGAAGTGATTACTCTCATTACATTTTCTTGGAGTGCTTTGCCTGTAATTCTCCTCTGTTCCTACCATATATTATATTGGTCTGTATATGTATCTTTTCTCCTCCCTCCCCATCCCAGATCATAATCTCTCTGAACATAGACTACTATCATTTATTGCAGGATTGTATCTGTAGTATCAATCAATCAACAAGCATTTATTAAGCTCTAGGCACTATGCTGAACATTTGTTTCAGGGTCTTGTTTTAAACACTCATTAGGCTTAAGTTGATTGCATTGTTGTAAATGAGGTTAGCACTGTGAGTTAGAGCTATGTGTAGTCCAGATAGGGTTGTTTTTTTTTTTTTTTTTTAATTTTACAACCACAGGAAGAGACTTATCCTGATCATCTATCTTGCAAATGCTACATAAAAATTGACTCATTTTCTCAAATACTTGGGTCAGTAGATCTATGAGAAATAATGCATAATTTCAGATCATTGATTTCTGTCCAGCACATTGACAGCACTATTAAAAAGACCAAAGCCTAATATCATTTGCATGAACTAGATCAGAAGGCATACTTCTTAAAAAGGAATGGGAAAATAGATTCCTTTCTTCAAAATATCAGTGCAAGTAGTAAGGTATATGCTTTTTTCTTTTGGTACTAAATAGTAAAGGCATGCATTTAGCTTTTAAGTTAAGTTTTAAGTTGAGCAAAAAAGCAAACATCCTACTTTATGAATTAAAAATATAATTAAAATAAAGGATTTGTAAAGAAAATGAAACAAAGAATAAACTAATACTTTTCTGAGATTATTACAGATTATATAACCCACAAAAGACCACAGAATTTCAGTCCTCACAGATCAATTAGTCCACGTCATACCTCATTACATTTTTCATCATTCTTGACAAGTGATCATCCAAACCTTACCAGTAGACATGCAGCAAAAGGGGAACTCGCTAATTCCTGAAACAGCCTATTCTGTATTGCTTATCAGCGACTTGAATGCTGGTTTGACAGTTGTTTTATTTGATGATTAAATGAGTAGTTATACGTGGTGCTGCTTTTTAATTAAGTAATACAGTTGATTTTGATAGATTAATCTTAAATTGTTATGTCAAGAATCAAGATTATATTTTGGTAACTTCATAAATATAGATATTGAACCATGAAAAAGGACAAATAGTGCTATTTTATGAATAAGTAATCTCTGTAGTCATTTTCTTCTTTTTTTAAAAAAATATTTTATTCTGACCTTAAGCAATGAAACAAACATTTCCATAATATAACAGAATAGAAAAAATAAAATGATTGCACATGAAACTGCAAATCTACTATGTATAACTTAATTATTCCTTTTAAATATATAATAAAGTTATCATATAACTTTTTTACCCCTTTTTTCTCCTTCCCCAAATGACTACCATTTGACATCTATACATATACATACACACACATCATTTTGTACATACTTATCTATATAAATTCTTTCTCTAGATGCAAATAACAGTTTCCTTCATAGGTCTTTTGTAGTTAATTTTTATCATCAATGACCTTGAAGTTCCTTTCAAGTTATAATTCTGTGATTCTTTAATCTAAAATTTCTCTTAAAGAATGGGGGCTTACCTGGTTGTAGTTAATGGGTTACATGGAAGGGTATTTCAGAGAGCCACAGAATTTTAGACCTCAGCAATCATGTTGATCCCTATCTAAGAAAGAATCTTCTCTCTTTAGACCATATCTAACAAGTAGATATTTCAGTCTTTTGATGACCACTTGAAGACTTCCAGTGGTGGTAGTGGTGGTGGGAATATTCTGTTTCCTAAGGCAGCCAATTTCATTTGTTATAGTTGTAATTTAATCATTTAATTGATTAGTAAGCAACTATTAAAAGTCTATTGTGTGGCAGACACTGTGCTAAGTATGGGGGAGAAAAATGAAACAGAATTCACTCTCAAGAAGCTATTAGTCTAATGAGGCAGATAGCATGAAAATAGTTATATGCAGTAATAGTAATAGCTAACATTTATGTGGAACCTACTATGTGCCATATGCTGTGCTAAAAGTCTGACAGATATTATCTCATTTGATCCTAACAACAATCCTGGGAAATATATATTATTATCCCTATCTCACAGATGAGGAAACTGAGTTAAAGAGAGCTTAAATGACTTGTCCAGCATCACAATATAGTAAATATCTGAGACTGTATTTAAATTTGGGTCTTCCTGACTCCAGTACCAGCTTTTTATCCACTACACTATCAATCAAGTTACACACAAGACATATTGGGCATAATCTACAGAGGAAGACACTAGCATTAAGAGGGATTGGGAAAGATATCTATTCTATGGGAAAGAGCAAGACTTCTTAAACTTTTTCCACTTGCAACCCCTTTTCACCCAAGAAATTATGATGTGGCCCCAGATATGTAAAATAGATACACAAATCAAACATTTACTGAAAATAAATCATGATTCTGTGACCTCCACATCTAGTATATGACTCCAAGTAGGGTCCCAATCCACAGTTTAAGAAGCTTTATTTTTTTAGAAGGTAAAATTTTAGCTGGGACTTAACAGGTGCCAAGTTCTAATCATTAAGACAAAATGTGATTCTTGCTTTTTATTCCTCTGAGTCCAAACAGAACAAATCTAGTACTTCCAAGTAACAGTACTTTATCTTCTTAAACTTTGCCTTCTCTTTTCCAGGCTACAAATTTCCAGTTCCTTTAATTGATATTTATATGTGGCTTGAAACTGAGGCCTTTCATCATCCCGGTGGATGGTGGTTTTATTCCTGATGCTTTCCAGTTTGTAAGTGGTTTTTCTAAACAGTGATGGTCATACAGTTTTCTTGAAGTGTTCCTTCAGAGCATAGTAGGACCATCACATTATATCTAAAAGTTATGTCACCTTTAATGTAGTTCTCATCCTAAAATTTTATTTTTATCATATTAGCCTTTTGGAAAGTAAATTGGCATCTTTCAAATGTATTTCTCTCTTAGGGAAAGTCTATTTCAAAAGGTCTTGCATCCTAATAGGGGTTGTATTGTTATTAGAAAGGCATTTTAGGCTTTAATTATTTTCATTGTTCTCAAAATGTTTTTTGGCCTCTAAACATCTTAAAATTAAAATTAAAGAATGATTAATTAAAAAATTAAAGTTAGAAACATGCAGTTGATGTGGTGCAAGAACATAATTTGTCCATCCATTGTCAGGAATGACGTAGAACTTTCTTGGAGCCTATTACATTCTTATTGTCCCACACAGAGGGAGGTGGAATTCTTAGTATATTTAAGGCATATTATACTCCTCCTGTTTCATCTTGCAATAACTCATATAGAGATAATGCTCATGTGAGTTTGTTCTGGATTAGGACCCTCCCTAACTGCTCTCTAACTCTCTAAATCCCTCCTTTACTTTCCCCTCACCCTCTAAACTTTAAAAAGCCCCTTCACTCATAGCTTGCTGCTAAAATCATATCTGATTTTGCTCATGAACCTTTTCACATCAATAAAGAACACCCTTTGACTATGATAACGCCTGTTGTGAATTTTTTACATTTCAAACCATTCTCCCATGACCTGCTACTTCTTCATAGAGATAAGAACACCAGTTAAATAAATCTAAAGATTTTAGAATACTACTACTTATTATAACTATTTTGACCTAATATGAGGATTTAAAAAATCACAGCCTCTGTGACCACACAGTTGGTTAGCAAATTCTTGATGTTAGTCCCTTGGCTCATTCATATTCTCCCAATCTTATCTTCTTCATTCAGAACTCCTTTTCTTCTGTATCTCATATTGTTCCCATAGTTTGCCATATTGTTTTGTTGCCTATCCTAAATATGTTGCCATCTAATCTCCCATCATTTCTAACCTGTGAATCTTTATACCCAAGTAACTATCACAATCTGGTTTCTCTACCTCTAACAGTTGTTGAATGTCACTGGAGAACAATTGCAAAAGTAAATAATTTACTTATTAAAAATTCATTTTATATTACCTCATCTAGGCCCTCACAATTACTTTAGAATTTTTCCTTTATCCTTATTAACTCATTTTCTACGTTTAGTATTACTAAAACTTTTCTCTTCTTGCTCCTGTTCACATCCCCATCTTTTATTCCTAGAATAGATATTTTTAATTTTTTAAAAAATATTTTGAAATTACATATACAAATTCTTTTAACATTTATTTTTTTAAAATTTTGAGTTTCAAATTCTGTCCCTCCCCAGCTGCCCCTTTAGGAAGGCAAGCAAAATGATATTGATTATATATGTGAAGTCATGCAAAACATATTTCCATATTAGCCATATTACAGAAGAAAATACACCTATACAAACAAGAAACATTTTAAAAAGTAAAAAATTATCCTTCAGTCTGTTCTCAGAGTTCATCAGTTCTCTTTCTGGAGGTAGGTAACATTTTTCAAAATAGATATTTTTGATTCCTACTCTTTTACTAAAAAGAATAAGATAATCAAATGTGAATTGATTCATATCTTCATCAAGGCTTCTTAGTAACATCAGCTTCTTTTTCCACTACTCCCCATTCCCAGTCATGCAAAGATAAATTTCCCCATTGTACTATTGCTACTCTCTTTATTTGTGCCCTTAGTCTATTCTTTCCTACCTTTTCTAAAACCCTGTTTCATCACTTGTCCCCTTTCTCATGCATTTTCATCTACTAGTGCAATAAGTATTTATAAAGCACTTACTATTTGCAAATTATGATGGTAGGAATTAAAAATGAAGATTTTCATATAAATAGTATTTTTTTAGAGTGAGGGGAAGGAGTAAATACATAAGGGAAGTAAAAAATGATTCCAAAGTTGTTAAATTTTGTGATTGGAAGGATGATCATATTCTTAGAAAAAGTAAAACAGTTCAGAGGATGGATGTGTTTATAAAAGGGAGAGAAATGAGTTCCCTTTTAGACAAGTTTAATTTGAAATGGTTGTAGGATATACATATAGAAAAGGCAAATGAAAATTGATAGATTACTGAGAAGGAAGCTTAAATAGAGAACTCAAGGCTGAGCCTTGTATATATATACTCACAGATGGGAAATAATGATCCATCAAAGAAGACTGAGAATTATTCTGTCTTTCATTCTCTAAGAGGACTAATGACATCATGTCTTGACTTGTATGTGAATTGGATTGGAATGAGGCAGAACTGCACAAAGTTATCACTTTATTTTTCCTAGAGACTAGTGGCATGACAAAGGTCATACTACTGCTGGTGGTCAAGATGCAGTGCATGACCTTGGCTTTTCTAAATTAAAGTCTATTATTTGGAATCAGTTTATCTGAGATAACACTCATTCAGTGATAAAGGACTCAGTAAAAATTGAGACAAAAAATGACCTAGTTTACCTTTGCAAAGATACTTGTCTGAGAAGAAAAGACCTCATACTTTCTGACCAAAACAGAAAACGGTCACTATTTACATTTATACTAAGATATCAATCAAAACCTAAGCCTGAGCCCCAGAGGTTTGTTTTAGCCATTCAATGAAAGGCAGAATGATTTAGATTTAAAGGATTGTTCTTTAGCTCGAATTAAACATCCAACTCTTTAAAAGACTATTTTTCAGAGCTATAGTTTAAGAAATCAAAAATGAAAACTGAGCAAGACAAAAAGTAATTTGTTACAGCAGGTTATGTGAGTTAAACCTTGTCACATATATTTCTTGTTACTTATGATCTGTTTAAGTCTACTCCTCCTATGGATGCTGTGTTTACTTGTGGAAAGAAGTGAATCAGATTTTTAAGAGAAGAATGTTAAGAAAAGTAGTGTCAGAAAACCCAGGAAGAAAAAAATATTCAGAAGTAATGGAAAGGCCAGGAAATTTACAAATTGAGACATCCTTGGGTTACCTCAGAGAGCAGTTCCTTTTGAGTGATGAAGTCAGAACCCAGACTTCATTCAGTGAGGTGAGAGAAAGTAAAGATGAATGAATGTAACCACATTTTAAAAAGGAATTTGGCTGTTCAAAAGGAGTGACTTGAGCTTATGGGTATGATAGTAGAGTCAAGTAAACATTTTTCTTAAAGGTTTGGGGGAAAACTGGTTTTGTTAGTTGGAAGCAGAGAAGGAATCAATAGTAAAAATTAGTGTGAAATTGGGAGAGGGAGGAATGAAGAGGGAGAAAGGTACCAAGTGAGAAAAGGAGGATCAGGATCAGATCAGGATGCCATTGTTGAAAAGCTTCATATTTCATTAGAAGCTGAAGCACAGCAGGAGAACATAGGAGATGTCAAGAACAGGCATATAGAAGAAGGAGAAGGAGGTTCGTAAGTTTCTGACAGTCCTCTGTTAGAAAGCAGTAGCAGCAATGGTATGAGAGGCCTGAGGCCTAAGAAGAGAAGAGAAATTAGAATGATTATAGCAGGTACTATCCATGAGGCAATAGCAAAAGACTGTTTTGCTGCAGTAAGGGCTGAGTTGATATTAGATTTCATAAATTTGTAGTGAATCCATTTGGGAAGGTTGGCAAAGTTTTCCATCTCATCACTCATTATCTTTTGGGAGCTGTAAAGGAGAATTCTCAGGGTTATTGTACAGGGCTGGAGTTTGACAAGGCAAGAATAGTAATATCACATTGTTTTAAGGTGCAAAAGATTCAAGAGATCTTTATATCTTTGCTCACATTATTGGCTCCTTCCATTAAGATTTTTAAATCATCATTTATTCCTTAAAAACACTCTTCCCTTTATTATTCACCATACATTTACCATCTTATCTTTTTCCTACTTTTTATGAAACCTGTTGAAAAAAAGTTGTCATTATTTGTTGTTTTTAATTTCTCTCCATTCATCCTCTCCTGAACCCACAGATTCTGGCTTCTACCCCACACTCTACAAAAACTGTACTTTCTGATAACCTGAATGGCCTACTTGCCAAATCCAGTGATGTTTTTTGAGTTTTCATTGACTTCTTTTCAAATTTTTACATTCTTGATTATGTCCCATTAGGTGCTTTTTCTTTTTTGCTTCAGAGTTCCAACATTTTCCATATTCTATCTGCCTTTTTAAATTTCTCTTTCCTTCTGTTCTTATTTTTAAAAATATATATATTTAATTTTTCTATTTATATATAAAACAATTTTTAACGTTTAAAAAAATTATTTCAAATTTTCTCCCTCCTTTCCTTCTCTCCCCTCCTTCAGAAGGCAAGCAATTTGATATAGATAGTCATGTTTCAAAAGAAAACACAGAACAAACGAAAAAAAAAGAAAAAAATTAAAGGATGTTTTGATCTTCATTCAGACTCCATCATCTTTTTCATTGGAAGTCTTTTTTTTTTAAAACATGGATAAATTATTTCTTTCTTTCTTTTTTCTTTTTTTTCCACTGGAAGTCTTTCAAGAATTGTCTTGGATCATTTTATTGCTAAGAAGAACTAAGTCATTCACAGTTGATCACTGTACAATATATCTGTTACTGCCATTCACTTATTATTCAACCTTTTCCTGACTCCTTAAGTATTCTCTAAGGGTCTCTCCCTGGCCCTCTTCCTAGAATACTAGAATTTCAGATTTAAAAGGAATCTCAGCAAACAATGTGAGCCAACCCAGACCTGAAGAAAAGTGCAGAATTCACAGAATTCTTCTTAGAATCGCAGAATTTCAGATTTGGAAGGGATCTCAGTAAGCATTCTGATCTAATCCAAACCCAGAGAAGGTCCCTTTTAGATCTACAGTCTTATGAAGTATAAATATGTATTTTTTAATGAAAAATCTCAGAAATATTTATATTTAAAGATTATAGTTGCGTATACACTGCAGTGAAGCAAATTCAGGCTTAATATAATGACAAAAATAATGGTAATTACAAGTGTGTAAGAATGAAAGGCTGATTGGGAAATGGGCTGGCTAAGCAGATAATGGTTTCCCTCTTATTGGAAGTTTTCAAAGGCTAGATTGCCACTAGTTGGTTATATCATAGTGAGGACTCTTTTTCAGATATGTGTTATATTTAGTGGTAAGTAAGGTCCTTTCAACAGTAAAAATGTAAATAGTAAAAAACAAACAATGAACAGTTACAATTTGACTTTATAGCTTTGGAATGCTGACGTAAATTAATCTCAGTTCAAGTGGCATCAGAATTTCAGAGATAATGGTGCTTGTTGAAGAGTTAAGTTCATTTGTAAATTTGGACTAAACCTGGAACCAAATTAGGTTTCTTGGAAATGTTTTATTCTATTTTGAAGCATTGGTTAATAAGGCTTGCCTTGTTTTCTGTAGGTTCTTATCTTAGTAAGTTGATCATTTAAAAATGTCAACAGAGCATTTGTTTTAATGAGATTTGAGTATTGAATAATTATTAGCTGGGTCCCCCAAGATAGGTATCTTTTCCACAGTGGGATATCAAATACAATTTGATACTTGTAATAGTACATTGCTTCCTTTTTGATTTCTAGAAAACCAGGTTCAGAGAATATAACATTGTTTTGAAAGAATGAAGATGTACCCCCAGATTATTCTTAGGCAATAATATTTGTACCAAGGTGAGAAACTTCCCCCATTAAAGACTCTAAGAAACAAAAACAATGAACAGAGCACTGGTTTTGGAATCAATAGACTTGAGTTCAAATCTGGATTTTGCTACCTACTGTTGTATGACTAAGGGCAAATCAGTTTCATCTCTTGGATCCTTATTTTCCTTATCTGTGGAATAAGGGAGTTGGACTCTTAAGATATTTTGTGACTCTCAGAATAAATAAATTTAAAACTCATACTGAGGTAAAAAAACAACCTAGAAGTAAGCAAACATTCTTTTTTATCCTTTAAGAAAGAAATATTATTTTTCACTTAACAAGAAATTATCACATTTCTATTGCATGCAAATCATTGTTCTAGAACCATTTTTCAAATTAACAATGAATCCCCAATTTTATTTAGTGAATCTATTTTAATGGATATATAATCTCATCAATGTAGATACTTCCACCAATGGTAGTTCACTTGTGATCTGTAAGCCCTCTGATTTTCTCCGATTCAGGTAGCTGGTCTTTCAAAAATTCTTTATAGAAAATCTGTACAATGTACTGGAGACCTACTCTTAGATCTTCTGGGTACATCATACTATGGACCAAGACCTACTCTCATTGTATGATCAACCTACTCATTTCCTTTTCTGATCACATATTTCCTTGGTGCACAGATTATTGTTCATAGTGTAATGGAGTTTGCTTAAATATATTATGGCATATTAATCAATCAGTATATATTTATTAAGTAAATATTACATGTCAGGCCTGGGCTAAGCCTTGGAGGTATAAGAATTATCCATTCTTAGAAGGAACTTACATTCTAATGGGAGAGACAAACAAGTACAAGTATAACATCTATAGGGGAAGTATAAAGTGAATAAATCCAAATGTGTGGAAAGTAATGAAACGCAAGATAGTTTGGGTAAGTGGACACTAGCTATTAGGGGAAATCAAGAAAGACTTGCCACAGAAGAATGGTGCCTGAGCTATGATTAGATGTAAGAGTAGGATTTTATAAGAGAAGGAAGAGCTACATTTTAATGATAGGAAAAATGCAAAGGCATTATGATTCAAAGTCATGCTGTAGTATCTAGGAGTCTCTAGTATTGGTGTTAATATATAGACATTTTTGAATTAGGATATGGTTTGGAATTTTTGGCAACAACTTATTGCCCATCTGGAATGCCTATTTTACCTATATGCTATATCTGTATATCATACCTTATTGTTCTATAGGTATAATATATGTATGTATATATATATACATACATATATGTAATATTAGTCTGCACAAATCACAAATGGTGTCTTTTCAAAAACGATAATTTAGAGAGCAACAGTAACTATTGACTTTATCATCTATAAAATATTTGATAATGATACACACATATTAATTTTCAACTTGATGAAAATACAAGAAAGAAATAGGCAGAATTTTGTAACTGATTTTCTATAGCAGATCACATTTTCAGTGCAGACGCTGAGAGCTTACACTTTTATTTTTATTAGCTGATTGTTAAAATTGATCATTAAAAACATTTTACTCAATAAAGCAAAACATGTCCTAAAAGAATCCCTTTCAACAAGATTCAATTATTATGACAAATATAAATTTCCATATTTCATATTTCATTTCCATATTTTGCCCAATGAAGGGGAATGGAAATCAACTGAGGGTTCTATCTGATAGAATTGCAAAGGTCCTTTGCATAATATGCTATTCCTTTCAAATATACAACAAAATCATCATATACATTTCTTTTTTTCTTTCCTCCCCCTCATATTTTATTCTATTGATGGCTACCATTAGACACAAATGAAGAATGACTTGTATTCTAAGAAAGTTGACAAAGTTCTTTAAACATTCTAGATATGAGAATTTTATCTTGCACTATGTTATAGAAATGCTTCTTTAATTCCATAAATTAAAAATAAAAAAATTAAAATCTTTTAAAAAAAGAAAAGAAAATTCACTAAGTGAAATAAAAAAAGAGAGCATTGAGAGAGCAAGGAGAATATAAACAATGAATTTTGGAAGGAAGAGAGGAAGATTGGAGGAAGAAAAGAGAGAGAAAATAGATGTCATCTTATTCCCTGCTTTGCCATAGAGGTTTCTTCTCTCTTGGTTGCCGTTAGCTATAACCTCCATTCTACTCCAAAGCACACAATCAAGGATTCCATTCCATCCATCCATTCCATCAGATCTCTAGCCTAGACCTTACAATACTCTTGATTTTAATTCCCTCAAACACAACTCCAACATTAAAGCATCATACTAGGAATTGAGTCCAACATTGTTTTAGATTATTTCTCTAGCCTTACTTTCTATCTATAAATAGTGACAGAGTTGCTATATATGCTATTATTTAGTGTTTTTATTTTTTTTTGAATCTTATAATCATATTTAGATTAGACTCTTATTATTTTTGGAGAAATTTTAGTTCTACTTCATGGACATAATGAGTGTTTTTTCAGTAGGGAATCTTCTATGATCCAGGCACATCAGCTCATTATAAGTATAACTTCCCATCTCTGTGGCATAAAGGATTCTGCTGCTGTGAGAAATAAGTGGACTTCTCTCCTTTCTATCTAATCAGCTTTTTTTTTCTTTTTCTTAGAGGAGGTTTGAGTAAGAGGCATGAAAATGAGAAGACAGTCCTCTGCTTTACTATTTCTTGAATTTTACTTCAGAATTTCTTGTAATTTTATTTGTGGATTTTTATCATAGAGAATGAAGGAAAGAAAGAGCATGGGTATTTTAGATACTTCATTTTAAAAAAGGTGTTGAGGATTGTAGAAATTTGGAGTCTAGAAAGGTTTGATTTTTGTTTCTAATACTTATTAGTGCCATGATCCTGAGGAAATCCCTGGACTTCTATTTTTTCATATATAAAATCGTTATAATAATTGTATTGTCTAGTCTACTATTTTGTTCTGAGAAAAGTGTTTTGAAAACTTAAAATTGTCAAACTGAAAAAGTGAGATTATGATAATAATAATATTATACCCATCTATAATATATCAAACTTACAGTTGTATCCCTGAGTGAAAGGTTATGTGGTACAATGGCTAGAGAGCTGGCTTATAAATTAGGAAGAGCTGGATTCAAGTTCTGTCTCTGACAAGTAATGGCTATATGATTATAAGTAAATAATTTAATCCTTCAGAAACAAAGGCAGCTCTCTAATTATTAAAGTAATTATTAATTACTAAAGGAGTGACCTATCTGTATTAGTGGATGGAATTTCCATATTGGGAGTTCTCTAGACTCTAGACTGATTAAATCACAGGCTCTGACCAAATGTAGCCAGTAGACTAGAGATTCCCTTTGAAGCCCAAAAGATAAACTAATTTATTGCATAACTTATTAGTGATACTTTATATTTTTATTAATAGCAAAAATGTAGAGTAAAAATATCAATAGCCATTTGCAAAATTCTTCAAATTTTGATCTCATATTAAAATTGTATTTTTCTTTTCAGGGTCATTTATTAAAGTGCATCATTTCTCCAAGATAGAAACTCATTAGGCATATTTGTGGATAGGAAAATCTATGTTTAAATGTAACAAAGTTCTCTTGTAATATGAAGAAATAATCAGTTATGTTTTTCAGTGGCTTTAATCATATGTTTATAAGTGCTTTGGAAAATCTCTGCTTTATTCTATACATTAATATATTCTCATTCCTGAAACATTAGCAAATACATGTAGATCTTGTCTTTACACTCTAATCTAGAAGCAGAACCCCTGTGTTTAAAATTTACATTTTTTTCTTTCCAACAAAGCTAGTATTTAATAGCTTTCTTGGAATTTATTTCTAGCTTAATGGTTCTGACAGACTTTTTGATGTTCTTAAAAATTATTTCTTTTAAGGTTGTGTTTATATACTTAACTTTTGGGGGAATATTAGGGAGGGGTGATTCTCATATGATTGAAGGTGGCGTAATTCCTGGTTATTTGGGTGAGGGAAATACCCAATTATAACTAGCAATTTAGTAACTGTTTGACTGTATTCAACTATTTTTTTCCCCTAACTTTTTGGTCTATGGAGATCTGGCTTCAGTCTAAAGTGGTAAATAATAATAAAGGGAGAAAAGATTCAAAAGATGTGATTTTTATTAAGTTTATGCTACTTATAAAAGTGGATTCTTGTTTCTCCTTAAATAGGAGTTTTCACAGTCATTCATCCTTTACCTTGTGTGTGGTCCTCATGAATATTCTTGTTAAACAATAATAATTATTATTATAATGGCATCAGGCATCAGTGCTAAGCACTTTGCAATTATATTACTTGATTCTCACAACATCCTTATTTCATTCTATAGATAAGGAAACCAAGGCAAAAAAGAAATGAAGTAACTTATGTGGCTAATCTTTTGAGGTCAGATTTGAAATCATGTCTTCTTGATTCTCAACCTAGTATTCTATACATTACACCACCACATTGCCCCAGTATCAGAACAAAACACACACAGATATTATGATTTAACTCCCGATCTTTCTTAAAAATTTTTTTTTCAGTCTCTGTGCTCAGGACACAGCTATGTGCCACCATTTGGAGTTTAAATTTGGAGTTAAATCCTGCCTCACTCACTTACTATCTGTGTGACTAGACAGTTAACAATTTCTTTCAGCTTCAGTTTTCCCTATCTATAAAATGGGGATGATAATAATATCTATTCTACAGAACTGTCGTGAATATGAAAGCAAATAGTATGTGTAAGATTTTTGTGAGTCTTTAGCACTATATATATGCTGGCTTTTATGCACTACCATTTTGATGAAAATGGTAAATAAGATATTTTAATATATTTGCTTTCATTTAATTTTAAAGTTTTAGTTAAATTAACTTCTTGGATCATCTAGTAGGATTTCATAACCAAAATACTTTGGTTTGCATTATGTGTGTATTACATTCTTTTCCACCTTCCATGTAAGTATGTGTTAACTATAAGAATATCAATTTATGTATATATATATATATATGTACATTACATATTTATATACACACACAATTTTTTTTGGTCCAAATGTGATTTCTTTGACTTAAGGAATTCTTGGTGAAGGACCCCTACTTATCAAAGAATATTGACAAGTGTTCTAAATCATATGGTAAATAAATGATGACAATAATTTACACTTATATGATACTTTTAAAAAGCAGTATTTTCCTATGCAGCACGTAGCACAAGTATTACCGTTCCTATTTTAAAACAGAAATGTTGAGACTCTGAGACATTTAATGATTTGCCTGTGATCTTATATCAAGTGGTCTACAACAGCACTCCATCCACTACTCCATACCATTCAAGCTCAACAAAATAGTGAAAAGGACCCAAAGTAATCCCAAGCAAAATTGGGCATTTGAAAAAGTTTATTTTCAGGGTTCATTGGTCACATCATTAAGAAAGAAGTCTCACTAGATGCTTTTAATGAAATGAAAATTGTTCTAATTAATGTGTTTAATATGTTTCTTTTTGAGTGTTTGCATTTAAAGCAGTGTGATACAGAAAGGAACACATGCATCAGTTTAATATTTTGGAAAGAGCTCTGAACTTTTAGTAAGGAGAGTATAAGTTAGGTCTACTCTGACATCCATTTACTCTGGGCAAATCAGTCTCTCTATGTAGCACAGTGGATAGAGTGCTGGGTCTCAACTAAGAAAGATTTCTCTTCCTGAGTTCTCTTTCCTGTGGCTTAAGACACTTATTAGTTATAGGATCCTGGGCCAGTCACTTAATCTTATTTATCTCAGTTTCCTCACCTGTAAAATGGTTGGAGAAAGAAATGGCAAACTAATCCAATATCTTTACTCCCATTTAGGGATCGTGAAGAGTTAGATATGACTGAAAAATGACTAACCAACAACAAAAAAGGGGGTACTAATCATACCTATCATATAGAGTTGTGAGACTCAAATGAAATAATAGATATAAAATTACAGTCTTAATGACTACAAATAAATAATGCTAATATTATTAAAGTGAAATTTGAGATATTTAAGGAGGGAGGTTATTTTGGACAGAGGAACTTGGCTGCAATCTTTCAATTATTCTCTTTAGGGGACCAATCACACATAAGGCTGGTCCTATCAAGAGCTGTTTTGCTTAAAGATTAGCAAACCTTAAAGAGATTTGTAAATATGAGAAACTTGTTACTGCTTTTTGCACTGTCTCATGTTGGGAAATAGGCTAAGTTGCTATAATTGCAATTATTTTGATGTAATATCCTATTTGTAGCATTATTTCTTGAACTAATTTCTCTATTAAATGTAGTGCTTGCTTAGGGCAGAGAAAATTCTTTTAGTATAACTTTGGGGTGAAGGAACTTCTTGTCAGAGAATGCATCCTGTTAAATCTGGGGATTGTTGAGACAAGTGTTGCTTTAGGCTAGCGGCACACATGGATAGTCCAGCCCATCAATTAATTTTACCAGCTCACCCTGCTCAGAAGTTTTCACCTGAACTATTCAACAACACATTCAATTCAACACATATTTTAAAAAGACTTGCTGTTTATAGAACCTCACGCTAGACAGTAGAAATGAAAAATATTAAGGAGTAGTTCCCGCCTTCCTGGATCTCACAGTCTTTTGAAACCTGTGCCATATATATGGCATATACATGGAAAAATCACATTACATGGTCTTTCATGATAAATGAGTTAGAGTGAAAAATAATAATGATCCAACAAAAGAATAAACATCTACTTCCTTGACTGGTTTTCATTTTACATATATGTATATATACATATATAGATAGATATATCATCATCATCATCATCATCATGTGGCTTATGGACATCTGAAAAGAGGATGGGAAGTCCTTCCATAATTTCCAGTTGGATATTTCCATTATGGCATCAGGAATCTTACTATCTTAAGAGTTGACTTCTGTTTTGGTACTTATACTGTTGACTCTGGTAGCCTTCTGAATTGAGCGTAGAAAGCTCTTCTCAGAATTTTCATCGAAGGAAGGTGTCCAGGCCAGCCAACTCTTTCCTTTTCCAGCTAGCTGTACCCCTTTGATGTTTTCCATCATGCCCTCTTTCAGAGTACCTTCCCAAATTTTAGCCTTCATTGGGGAGTGTTGTCTTCTCCCATTAGATTATAGGCTCCCTGACGGCAGGACTATGTTTCTTTTTCATATTTGTATTCCCATTGCTTACCACAGTGTCTGGCATATAATAGATGCTTAATAAATATTTGCTGGTTGTCTATGGACTATGGGCTTTTGGAGTTGTTACTTTGAAAAGAAGCAAGAAAATGGAAAAAAATTTTGTATTTAAAATGTATTTCCTTGTTAATCCTAGTTGGAAAATGTCAGTGCATTCTTATTCTATTCCTCCCACCCCCAAAAACCCCACATTAATTAATGATGTTTATTAATACATGATCTAGGGAACTAAATAGTTGCTACCTAAAGAAAATAGAAACCGACATATCCTAAGGTTATATATTTAATTGCTTAGGAAGTCACTCCCAATACAACCTTTATGCATCACTTGCCAAATAATTATCATCTTTGAGTTGTTGAGTCATAGCTCTCAAATACTTGCAGCCACTTGCTGTATATTTCTTCCTTTACTTTTATATTCCTAATATATTTCTTGCTTTACTGAGTTTCTTTTTAAAGTCTTGTTATTTGAATTTGCTGAAATTTGGGGTCATCAAAAATTGTTGATAAATTTAAATAACTAGGCTATAAATAACTTTTTTACATTGTAATGTCATGTAATGTCATATAGTATATTATGGTGTTGAAAAACTGCTATGTGAATCTTGTTCTGTTGACTGTATTAAGAGCAATCCCAGTGGAAGTTACAAAGTAGACTGGATGTGAAATAAAATGTTCTAACAATTAAATGTCTAAATGTGGAATAGGTAGTTTTGGAAGTTAGTACATTTCTTCTCATCGAAAGTCTTCAGGAAGAGTCAGAGCATGTTTTGGAGATATCAGCAATTTCCATATTTGGGATGTGATAGCTTGGATGATCTTTGAAGTTCTTTATACCTCTCAGATCTTGTGATTCTCACCTTATCTTGACTGAGGATAGACTTAAAAATCCAATCAAAATAATTAAAAATAAATCTAAAAAATGGAGGATAGGAGGGGGAAATCTCACTATCAGACTTAAAACAACTTCTGTGTTCTGTTGAAATTCTCCCGGGAATCAGAATTTAAAAAAAAATTCTTTTGTAGGTTTTCTGGTCAAATAGCACAGATTAGATAACTACTTGACAAAAATCACAGAAATGTGATTTCTGTTCAGGTGCAGGTTAAACTAGACAGTGCAGAGTTCCGTTCCAAGTTTAGAATCTTATCACGTCAGTGATCTTTTTGAAAATAATTGTGACTTTTGAGATAAGATGCATGCATTTGTGCTGGAATTGGAAAGAGAAAATGAAATTGGATCCCTTTTGATTGTTCTGTGAAAGAGACATTATTCCCCAAACTTTGCTTAAAAGGTTTGGATATGTGATAAATAATACTAAAATTAAGGGTTCAAAGCTCAGATAAAGTCATATAGTTTCAAAATAAATTTGGTGTCCAATCTTCACCTCTGTTCTCATTTTCATATAGTGCTAATAGTATGACTGCTTACTTCAGTTATTTTAACTATAAAATTGATGTATCCTTATCTCTCAGTGCTCTCTCTCCCCACTGTCTCCTATCTCTGTACTTTAATAGGTCTTTCATACATTTTTATATGATATAATTTACCTCATTCTACCTTCTCCTTTTCCCTTCTCCCAGTACAACCCTTTTTTAATCCCTTAATTTTTTTATATCGTCACATCAAAGTCAACATATACCTGTACCCTTTGTCTATGTATAATTCTTGTAACTGTCCTAATAAAGTTCATAAGAATTATAATTTTTGTCTTCCCATATAGGGAGATAAACATTTTATTTTTAAAAATAAAATTGGGGGTTTTTTGTTTGTTTTTTGCCATTTATTTTTTTATGCTTCTTTTGAATTTTGTATTAGAAGACTGAAATTTTCTGTTCAATTCTTGTGTTTTTATTTGGAAAGTTTGAAAGTTCTTTATTTCATTGAATATCCATCCCCCATCCCCACCCTGCCCTTAAGAGATTATGCTCAGTTTTGTTGGGTAGTTTTCTTGATTGTAATACAAGCTCCTTTGCCATCCAGAATATCATATTATAACCTCCCTGATTCTTTAAAATAGAAGCTGAAAAATCCTGTGACTCTTTTATATTTGAATTGTTTCTTTCAAATTGCTTTCAGTATTTTCTCCTTGCTGATAGTTCTAGAATTTGGTTACAATATTCCTTGGACTTTTCATTTTGGGGTCACTTTCAGGAGGTGATCAGTGAATTCTTTCAGTGATGATTTTACCATCTGGTTTTAGGATATTAAGGTAGTTTTCCTTGGTAATTCTTTGAAAGAAGCTATCCAGATTTCTTTTTTTTATCATGATGTCTTAATTCTTAATTAATTCTAATTAAATTCTTTATCTCCCCTGGATCTATTTTCCAGGTCATTTCTTGTTCCAGTGAAGTATTTTCCATGTTATTTTTCCCAATCTTTTGATTTTGTCTCATTTCTTAGTGTCTCATAATGTAATTACCTTCCATTTGCTCAATTCTAATTTTTAATAAAGCTTTTCATTTTCAAAATATATGCATGAATAGTTTTTGACAATCACCCTTGCAAAACCTTGTGTTCCAAATTTCTTTCTTCCTCACTTTCCCCATCCCTCTTCTAGATGGCAAGTAATCCAATATATGCTAAACATATACAATTCTTCTATACATATTTCCACAATTATCATGCTGCACAAGAAAAATCAAATCAAAAAAGAAAAAATAAGAAAGAAAACAAAATGCAAGCAAACAACAGCAACAAAATGAAAACGCTATGTTGTGATCCATATTCAGTCCCCACAGTCCTCTCTGTAGGTGTAGATGGCTCTCTTCATCACAAGATGATTGGAACTAATCTGAATCATCTCATTGTTGAAGAGAGCCATGCCCATCAAATTGATCATTGTATAATCTTCTTGTTGCCATGTATAATGATTTCCTGGTCCTATTCATTTCACTTAGCATCAGTTCATATAAGTCTCTCCAGGCCTCTCCAGAATCATCCTGCTGATCATTCTTATAAAACATTAATATTCATTAGCATTCATATACCATAACTTATTCAGCCATTCTCCACCCAATTTCCAGTTTCTTGCCACTAGAAAAAGGGCTGCCACAAACATTTTTGCACATATGGGAGCTTTTCCCTTTTTTTATGATCTCTTTGAGATAAAGACCCAGTAGAAATACTTAGAAAGAGCATGTACATATTTAACATGTATAGGACTGCTTGCCATCTTGGGGAGGAGGTGAAGGGAGGGAGGGGAAAAATCGGAACAGAAGTGAGTGCAAGGGATAATGTTGTAAAAAATTACCCTGGCATGGGTTCTGTCAATAAAAAGTTATTTAAAAAAAAGAAAGACTAGGCACAGTTTGATAGTCCTATGTGCATAATTCTATTTAATTCTAATTTTTAAGGAATTATTTTCTTCAGCTAGCTTTTGAATCTCTTTTTCCATTTGGTTGATTTTACTTTTTAAAGCAGTTATTTTCTTTAGTTAATTTTTGTGCTTCCTTTTCCAAGCTATTGACTCTTTTTTTAAATTCAAAATTTTCTTGCATAACTCATTTATTTTCCAAATTTCTCTTCCACCTCTCTTATCTGATTTTTAAAATTCTTTTTGGAGCTCTTCTAAGAGAATATTTTGGGCTCAAAACCAGTTTATTGACCTCTTTGAGACTTATTCACATTCAAGCATTTTAACATTGTTGTCCTCTTCTGAGTTTATGTTTTGATCTATCCTGTTGCCATAGTAGCTTTTTGTGGTCAGGACTCTTGTTTTTTGCTCATTTTATAGACAATTCCATGACTTTTAAAGTTAAGCTATCCTTCCAGAGTACAGGGGCCACTGTCCCAAGATTCTTGGACTGGAGGCTAGGGACCTGGTTTACTGGTTTTTTGCCATGGAGCTGGTGGCTTGCTCACTGCTTTAGGATGACCTGGCCTACTTATGCCTGTTTTCTTTAGGGTTCTAGAGTTGGCAGTTTGCCTGTGTAGGGATTGGAGGCCTCACAGCTGGCCTGCTATACCATTGGCCTGTGAGCCAAGACTTCAGGACCTGGGTTGGTGAACTGTACTATGTTTAAGAATCTCCCACAAGTGAGACAGACTTTTTTTGAAGTCTTGTTATCTTGGGCAGGAAAATTGTTTCACTCTGTCTTTTGGTGGGATCTGTCACTCCAGAATTTATTTAGTATCTTAATTCAATTTTGTTTCCAAGGAAAAGTGGAGACACATCAGGCAGCTTCCTTGCTTTTCTCAGCCATCTTGGCTGTCCCTTCCTAATTTTCTTCATGGTTGCCTAGAACCAGAAATAGAAACTGAACATGCTCCTTGGCAATGGGAGAGAAGTTTCTGATGCAATATAAAACAAGGGGATGAATGGAAAACCATTTAGTGCTACTATATGTCAGCAACTGTGCTAGAATTTGAGAGTACAAATTCAAAAGTGAAACAGTTGCTTCCCTCAAAGAGATTTATTCTAATAGACATACCACGTATATGGCAGCTGTGCCTAGGCAACAGTCAATCAAGGACTATTAAGAAGGACTCTGACAAGAATCTTGCCAGCAATAACCAAGAGAAGGACCTCAGTTGATTCTCATAGGTTAAACTCTTTCTTTTTCCTTTTTAGAGATGAGAAATTTTTGAATTTCTTGGGAATGATCCTCTCTTGCTATATAGTCTGAAAAATTTTCAGTCAGCTTTTGTATGAGCAGTGGACCCTCACTTTATAAATGTCAAGTGCAATAGAAGTTTGCTACATTAGAGGAGCATAATGGCATTCAAAACCTCTTCTTCAGTTGGATATTGAGCTAGAAAGGGGATTGACTTCAACTTGAGGTATATGAGGTATATTGAGTAGCTTCAGTATTTTTTGATCATGATCTTTTGAAAATGCTATGGGAGTGTTCAGCCCATCTTTCCAATGTCATGTCTTTATCATTAATCAGATGAACCATAGAGCTTTGATCCATAAATAGCCTTCAGGGCATCATAAAAGTACTTTGGATTATTACTCTCAAGGTAAAATAAATTTCATCAGCCTTCTTAATCAATTAGGAATCCTAAATCTTTCTAAGCTTGGCTTACATTTTTCTTTTGAGAGTTAAACATTGCCTTCTTAGAGATAGTTGAACTATCCTGCTGATAAATCCTGTGGATTTTTCATTATTGGTTTATCAGGTTCTGAATTTCCCTATGATTTTCATCAAACCAGTCTTGATGTTTGTGAGTGTTCTGTCTCAGAATGAATAAAGGTGGTGCTGTACACCCAATCTCTGAAAGCTGCCCCCTCCTTTTTTGTTTTCTCATCCCAGGAATTCCATTTGACTTGATTTGATTACTATTCTCAGTGAAATAGGAGGAAAACTGGGAGGGGGGAGTTTGGGAGAGTTATGATGGAGGGATTGGGATACATGGTCTGGGGTCAGAAAGATATTATGGTTTAGACAAGGTTTTTATTCACATGGCCCAGTCTCACAGTACAGTGTTGAAATTGAGTATATTTACTCTGTGTGTTGGGATGTGAAGGCATGGTCTCTTGAGAACTGTAGCAAGTAGAATGAAGAAGAATTGCCTCAAACTAGATGACAAGTTGCTTGGGTAGACCCTAGTTTCCTGGATATTGTCTAATTCTTTTCCATGTCTTTTTATAAGTCCTTCTTAGAGGATTGGCCCAATTCCCTGAAAGTCTTCTCTTAGTTTAGTAATTCACAGATGTCAGAACTTAAACCACTCATCTGTTAAGACTCACTTTTTTATGTGACCAGCCAACTCCTTTTTTGGTAATATATGTCTTTGCTGATGTCTGTTACATGACTTCTTATTCACAAGGCAGTATGGGTAATATGTGTACCCTGTACTTACACCCACCATCTGTTTTTCCATTGCCCTTTGGATCAATTATAATCTTAATTCTTCTGTATGAATAAAAAGATGTCTAAATATACATGTAGTGAAATCATCCTCAGAGTCACTAAATTCCTTCTTTGGTTGAATATGTCATCTTGGTTTTAGTGTATTTACTAAATTGAAAAATTATCCTTCTTTTTGTTTGTTTAAAACCACAGGCCAAATGCACATTGAAATCATGAATTAAAATGCTTAAATTAGAAATCCACAGAAATAATTAATTTAAAGTTCAGCAACTAAGATTAGCATCATCTATTATCATAGCTACACTATGGGTACATTAATATTCAAATATGGCAATCAATTTTCTTGGATTGGAATAGGAGAGATTCCCCTAAATATTACTTGATCATAGAAACTCGTCAGTATTTGCCTCTAAAGCTTCTCTACCTCCACCCCACCTCCACACAGTGTATACCTTTGCATATGTGACCAAATAAGAAAAAATTGGTCTTAACCAAGGCTGTTTTCTCTAAAGGAAATCCAATATGAGTCTGCTTTCTTCCAGTTGTAGAAATTAACGGTCTTTCTTTTGCTCACTATTTCAATTGCATGTTTGGTTTAAGAAGATAACAGTAATGATAGAGTAGTTTAAGGTTTGCAAAATATTTCACCTATGTTACTCATCCTCCATCAACTCTGAGAGTGAATGTTATCCCCACTTGTACCCCAATTTTAAAGATGAAGAAACAGAAGCTGAGTGGCTAAATGACTGGCTCATGTTTCTATAACATCTAAGACTGTAACAGGGTCTCTGCTGAGTCCAAGTTTGTTGTTTTCTCAGTTTCCACTTTAACTACTAAGAAGATGAATTGAGACCATGATGTTGTTGCTTTCTGACATCTTAAAAGAAAAAAGCTAGACTTCATATAAATTGAGGATATTTTTAATTGAGAACAATTAACTAATGACTAGGCTTTTTAAGACACCTACCATGTGTAAGGAAACACTGTGATAAACACTGTGAAGGCTACAAAGAAATGTGTCATGATACCAGCCCTACAAAAACTTAGTCTATTTACATATATATCAATGTATGATTTATTGTAGAACATAATAAATGATTGCTGTCAAATGAGTGTTGGAAACAATTAGTGTTATTATACTTCAGGAAGAGAGATATTATTTGGGAAGATGGAGTTGAGCTGAGCTTTGAGAAATGAGTTTGATTTTTATAGGGGGAAAGAAGAAAGGTCTTCTAGACAGAGGAAAATGTGAGTAAGGGCATTTTTACTTTTACTTCTAAAAGTGTGTTGGGAGAATGAGGAGTTTAGCTGAAACAGTGGATTTGAATAAAATTAAGATCACATTCAATAAAGTATATTTAAATTGAAAGCAGGGAAATTTTACATAGAAGGAGATTAGGCACAAATATGGATGCTTAAGAGGTAAGTGCAATGGAAAAAAAAGTACTTCACTGGGAGTCAATGGATCCCCTCATTTTGAGTCCTGGCTCTGTAACTTTGTCAAGTCACTTAAATTCTTTGATAATCAATTATCCCATCTATCAAATGGAGATATTTGTATTGTTTATCTTAGTGGGTTATTGTGAGGATTAAAAAAAATAACATCTGCAAAACACTTTATGACCCATAAAATTCTACATAAATTTGAGCTTTTATAACAATTAAACCTCTTAGATTTGTAGATCATCATAAACTGTCAAACAAAGCTGTGATTGAAAAGTACTAATTGACCAAACAATTTCATTTGTTTTGGTTTATTGTTGTTTTTAATATAGTAAAGTTAATTTGAGAGAGGGAAAGCACTCAAGAGGAAAGTCTGGTACCTTATATATTTGCTGTCATTGTCTAGATTGATGCTTAACCAACACTTGGCTCTATTATTTGCAATCTGGTTAGTTTGAGTGATAGAAGGCATGAAAAAAAAATCATTATTCTGGCCCTGAATGAGCCAAGTAGAGGCTGGCTGGGCTTCTTCTGGCTGAAGGTCAAGCTAGTTAAACTGTCATCATTTCAACCTCTGTCCCTTCTCTTTCACATACAACTATGTTTTTGCTGCCTTTTATCTCAAGATTCTAAAATGTAAATAGAATTAAGGCGATATCTACTTCTAGGCATGGGGAATATTGGTTTGATCACAGTTTGAGTGTCAACAAGGATCTGGGACATGGCATATACAAAATAAGCAATTAGTTACTTATTCCTCTTTAAAAAAAACTTTTCAACTGCTTTCTTTGGCTTTCTATTTTCAGAACCTCAGTCAGTAATATTGAGCTATTATTAAGTATAGTAGCAAAACAGAACACATTTTCAAAAAGTTTTCATCTGTAGGAAGTAGTAACTATATGTTAAATCAACTATCCCATTTGTTCTCAAATTTAATTTTCTAATAAAGCATGGAGATTCTAAACATTAATGAGAGAGGGTCTCTGTACCATACAGAATGAATAATTTTGGGTCTGCACTTGATCATGAAGGATTTGATCTGTTGAAGACTGTTAATGAGTCTGGCCTGAGAATGGAACAATAATAAATAGCTTTAATGTTTGCAAGAAGTAAGACCTTACAAGATGTTGGAAGGCAAGATTTAGATGAAGGGAGAAAGGATAAAAAAGATAATACCATTTTGAAACTGTTATTGGTTTAATGAGATAGAAAAGAAAGGGCATTTATGTTAATTTAATTGTTTTTCCCAATTACATGTAAAGACAATTTTTGACATTCAGTTTTGGAAAGATTTTGAGTTCCAAATTTTTTCTTCTTTCGTCACCTCCTATCTCCCCAACATGCAAGAAATCTGATATACATACGCAATCATGTAAAACATATTTCTACTTAATCATGTTGTGAAAGAAGAAACATAACAAAAGGAAAAACCATCAAAAAATTGAAAATAGTATGCTTCTATCTGAATTCACTTATATAAATTTAACTAATTTTCTCCCCTTGCAAAAAACTTGCAAAATTTTTTTCCATTTTAAAAAATAAATTAAATTTAACTTTTAAAATAAAAAAAATTAAAAATAATTTTCCCCTGCTAGTAAAAAGAATACCTCTTCCTCATCTTTCATATTCATAGAAAATAGGCTTATAAAAGTTATAAAAGGAGAAAGGACCACAATATACTGAGTAGAGTATAGCATCCTAGAGGGGTTAAGAGGCTTGTGCAAGCTAACACAAATAGTAGATAGGATTTTGGGCTAATAATATCATAAATTGTGAGGTGGAAGGAATCCTAAATATAATCCAGTCTAATCTCTTCACTTCTCAGATGAACTGAAACCCTGAGGGATTAGGTAAATTGTACCAACAAAGGAGAATAGCAGAGATTTGAACTGAAGTCTCTTGATACCAAACATAATATTCTTTCCTACTATACTTGACAAGGATAAAGGGCCACTAGGTGGCATGAAGTCCTAGATCTGGAGTCAGGTAGACCTCTCTTTAAATTCAGCATCTGACACTTATTGGGTGGGTATCCCGGGTAAGCATTTATCTTCCATCTACCTCAGTTCCCTCATCTGTAAAACAGGGATAATAATAACATCTTATTCACAGGCTTGTTGTGAAGATAACTTAATATTTGTAAAGCACTTTGTAAACCTTTAAAGTGCAATATAAGTGTTAGCTATCTTTTTTTTTTTTTTTTTTTTTTTTTGCTCTTTGTATCATTGTATCGTGACAATCACAGAATTATCTGAAACAAAAATTCAGCTTAATTGTTTTGTCTCTTTCAGGAACTCCATTCAATTAAGAAAGTAGCTTAGAGTTGGAGAGAATAATATGGATCCAGAGGAATTTCCTCCTCCACCACCTGAAAGTAAGTAAAGTATTCTGATACATTTGGACCATTGCTTGTATTGTTGTTGTCCAATGTTTTTGGTTGTATCTTAATCCCCATAACCTTATTTGGGGTTTTCTTGACAATGATACTGGAGTGATTTGCATTTCTTTCTCCAACTCATTTCACGGGTGATGGAAGTGAGGCAAAGAGGGTTAAGAGACTTACATAGGATCACACAGCTATTAAGTGTCTAAGACTGGATTTGCACTAGAGTCTTCCTGATTCCAAATCTGATGTACTATCCATTGTGCCACTTAGCTGAGACCATTCCTAGAGGATAGTAATAAGTGTCAGATTTGTAGGGCTTTTACCTTCTGCAACCCCCTTAAAAGTGATGTCTGGATAGGGATTTGGCAAAGCAATTTATAGGAAAAAAGGACATGATACCATTACCTGGTATTGTGTTTTTTTTAAATGACTTGAGACTCATACTATTGAGTTCATAGCTTCTTCTGTTCCCTGAAGCAGGTCTGTGGGACTTTCCTTTTAAGACACTATAACCAGAATGCTTTCATGAAATCACTGAATCGTAAAATCTGGGGCTCTAAGAAACCTTAGAGAACATCTGATACAACTTCCTCTTTTTAAAAGGTGATGAAACTGAAGTTCTAAGAAGTAAACTGACTTTAAAACTTTTTTTCAGTTAAGAATCAATCGCTTCTACCTCTCTAATCACTTCAAATAAGAAGTTTTAAAAAAAAGAAAATAAACCCCCTATAACAAATTTTCATGGTCAACAAATTCCAACATTATCAATATTTTTAAAAATTTTGTTTCTCCTATTTTCTCTTTGATAAAAAATGTATAGTCATGCTTTGTCATCAGTCCTCTAGAATCATGATTGATTGTTGTGTTGTTCAGAGTTATGTCTTTCAAAATGATTTGTCTTTACAAAGTTGTTATTGTATAAATTGTTCTCCAGGTTCAGCTCATTGGGAAAAAAAAATCACAAAAAAGAAAAAGCAAACAACAAAAAAGAGGTGAAAATAGTATCTTTTAATCTACATTTACTCTCCGTGGTTCTCTCTCTGGATACAGATGGCATTTTTTATCCCAAGTATTTTGGAATTATCTTGGATCAGTATATTGCTAAGAAGAGATAAGTCTATCATAGTTGATCATCACATAATTTTGCTGATATTGTGTACAGTGTTCTCTGGTCCTGCTTACTTCACTTAACATCAGTTCATGTAAGTCTTTCTAGGTTTTTCTGAAATCAGTCTGCTCATCATTTTTTATATAGCAGTAAAATTCCATTACATTCATATGTCATAATTTATTAAGCAATTTTTCTAGTTAATCCATTCATTTTCCAATTCCTTGCCACCATAAAAACAGTTGCTATAAACATTTTTACATATATGGATACTTTCCCTTATTTTATGATTTCTTTGGGCTCCAGATCCATTAATGACACAGCTGGATTAAAGGATACATACAATTTTGTGGCCCTTTGGTCATAGTTCCAAATTGTTCTCCAGAATGGCTATTTCAGTTCACAACTCCACCAACAAACAATCATTTTTCTATCTGCCCTAGAGGCACAATAAACATAACAAGAGGCACACAAACAATAGACATAAAAAAAAAAAATTAGCAGGGAGGGACTTGTTCCCATTGCATTCAGAGTAACAAGGAAGCTATTTCTTACTGTTTTCAGATAGTTATGATTTCTTTCACCATTTCTATTGTACATTTTGAGCTTTTCCTTTCATACAGTTTGTATTTTTCAGGACTAATATTCCCAGTTTCTAATATTTTTTGAAAAATTTTCATGAGTCAGTAAGTCTAGGCTCTCCAAGGATCACCTCTTTGTAATTTCTGATAACCTTCACTTGGTTATGTATGGCTATAATAAACATCTCCATTTTTAGAATGAGATCTTTGTGACATAGCCTTTGATATTTCTTTGTCAACATTTCATTGGCTTGAGTTTATGTGTGGGCTGCCCATGGTTCCACTTTTGCATTTTTGCCATTTCATAGACTTAGTCCATGGGCAATCCAATATCAGTTACATTTGAAAAGTCCACTAAATGTGTATCTATTACCACATTTAGTATGGCTTTATGAAGTTGTATCTATTTGTTTCAGAAGTATTTTTGTAAGTTTTGCAGCTGTTAATTCCAGTTTACTCATCTTATTATTATCATAGTTTTTCAGGAACTAGGAAATAAATTTTCTTTCATGTTTGTCTGACCTGAAACAACATTTCTGTATTCTACATTTTACAAGAGATATGATAATCGTTTGGAAAAAAAAGAATAATCACTTTTTAAATACTTAGAATAGCTAAAGAGTGGTCCCTACCTGGAAATCTTCAATTAGAAGCTGGGTGACTATGTGTCAGTGATGTCATGGATGAAATTCCTGTATAGTAACAGGTTATGCTGGTTCAAAAGCTTAGTACCAAGCTGGAATGGAGAAAAAAAGAATAAGCATTTATATGGGACCTCCTACATGCATTGTTTTAAACACTTTCATAAACATTGTCTTATTTGACTTTACAACAATCCTGAAAAGTAAGTGCTATAATTTTCATAGCTGAGGAAACTGAGGCAAACAGAAGTTAATTCACTTAGTTACTATTAAGTGTCTAAGGCTGAAGTTCAACTTTTGGCTTCCCATAGTATCCAGGGCCATCTCCAGTCATCTAACCTGCATCTGACCATTGGACATAGATGGGTCCAGAGGAGAAAGTGAAAACTTGCAGAGCCCTCACTCATTCAAACCCAATTCACTTTCATGTCATGGCATCATTTCTCTGATGGTTGTTTTAAAGAACAAAGGATAAACATCAATAATAACATGTTTTCCTAACTCCAGATCCAATGTTATAGCTACTGTTCTAACTCCCTCATTTTATAGAGAAGGAAAGTGGCTTAAAGTGGTAAGCTAAATACAATATGCCCAGGGTCACATAAGATAAAAATTAGTTGCAGGGCTGGGAGTCAAACCTAGCTCTTGATATTCCATATTTAATGACTTTTCCCCCTGTTTCAGTTTCCTATAATAGCCCCTGGATTCTCTGTCTTCGGCTGTCTAGCATACATCATTTTATGTGTGTGCTGTGTTCAGTCAGATCATAAGCTCTTTGATTGATTGAATAACTGAAACATTTTTGAAGTGCTTACTATCTATAAAGCACTATGCTAAATGCTAGAGATAAAAATAGAAGCGCATGACAAGTCTTGCCCTCAGAGAGCTCACATCCTAATAGAACAGACAATATTTATAGAAGGTTTTAGCTACCAATAAGGAAGAAATTTTTAGAATGCAGTAGTAGATAATTGTCTTTTCTTTGATATATTTCCTCTGATATTACAAGGAAATTGTAATTTCTGTCTTGTACTTTTTCCATCCTTCCTTATGTGAAATAATACATTAAATTCCCCCTTCCCATCAGGGAAAATATATAAAAGAAATGAAAGGTATAAAATTCACTTTTGTGAAATATGAAGTTTCCAGTCAATGGCGGAATATTAAGAAATGTTTTATAATTTGGTTTGTGTGTGTTGAGCATAACTTTTTGTGTTCAATTATGTATCTTACCATATGTCTCTTTCTGTCCCTTTTCCTCCATTAATACAAGCGAAAAGACTTGGTGTTTGTAACTAGAGAGAGCAAAATTTGGATCACTTGGTGGCATTTCCAGAGACAGATATATCTCAAAATAAGGAAGAATTTTCTAATAACTAGAGCTCTTCAAAAACATCCTTGCTTGCCTTGTTTCAGGGCACTGGATTTCTCATCATTAGAGATGCTCCGAGGTCTTACAACTAAACAAAGATTTTAGAGAGAACAATTCTATAATGTATGGATAGGTAACCTGAGATTATTTACTTAGATAACATCAAGTCTTGTACATAGATGTAATATTTAAAGATTTAGGAAATGACTACATATGCAGAACAAGGTATTTAAAAAAAATAATCCATATTTCCAAATATGCTTCATTATAAATCTGTGAGCAAGTTGGAACTTGTAAAGTTTGTAACACAATTATCATTTGTACCAAGAGTAGTATTATTTCTGTTCAAGGTGATGTGATTTTTTTCAGGTAAAAATCCATAAATAGCTTTATTTTTAAAGGGGAAAATGCAGCATTTTAGTTATTTGGGGACTTTATTTTAGCAATGAGATTAATTCCTTCATGTACACACCTTCCCATACAAACAAACTCAGAGCTAGTAACTTTAACATAGAGAATATACAATCTTTTTAAAACACCTGGAAACTTGTGGATAGGAATTTCCTTCTATATTTCCTGTTTTACAAGCTTAGGCAAAGAGTTCTGCTTTGTTAACCAGATGAGTAAAGAACACATAGGAGAAGGCCAAAGGTTACTTTTTTCTTTTCATGGAAGTCCAGACAAAAATCGCATAATTGATGAAAGGCCACTGTCAAAAACCACTTCTCAACCACTACATAGCATTTCCAATTCCTCTGGTTTTATCTGCCTGCATTTTTGATTTTCTTCTCAGGTTAATTTTACATTATTTCAAAGTCCAATTCTTCTTGTGCAGCAAAATAACTGCATGAATATGTATACATATATTGTATTTAACATATACTTTAACATATTTTACATTTATTGGTCTACCTGCCATCTGGGGGAAAGGTAGGGGGAAAGGAGAGGAAAAGTCGGAACAGAAGGTTTTGCAAGAGTCAGTGCTGAAAAATTACCCATGCATATATCTTGTAAAGAAAAAGCTATAATAAAAAAAATAATAAAATAAAAAAACACTTCTCAGAGTTATGAAAAGTCAGCATGATATACCATAAATGGTGCTAAATATGGGGTCTTAGTACTCGAGTTCAAATAATTCATAACCCTGTGGTTTTCCAAATTTAGTGAAGTTGATTTTCGGATGATAGTAATCAATCACTAGGTCTCTACTAGAAGTCTTTCTGGTTAAGTGCACGGTGGATCGAGAACCAGCCCTGGAGTCAGGAGAATCTGAATTCAAATTTGGCACCAGATACATTTACTAGCTGTGTGATCTGGGCAAGTAATTTAATCCTATTGCCTTGCCCTCCTCTCCCCTCCACCCCAAAAATTCTAGCTTAGCCACTTAATACCTGCCTAGCCTAGGGTCAAATTACTTTAGCTGTCTAGATGCCAGTTCTTCATCTATTAAACTGACTAAAAGGAGAAATGTTCTCTTCTATCTTTAGATCTATAATCTTATGACATGTAACATGAGTATACAGTGTTTAATATGTAATTAAGTGGTGCAATGTATAAAGTGCTGGATCTGAAGTTAAGAAGACTCATCTTCCTGAGTTAAAATCTGCCTCAAATGCTTGCTAACCATGTGATCCTGGGCAAGTCACTTAACCTTGCTTACCTCAGTTTTCTCATCTATAAAATGAACTAGAGAAGGAAATGGCAAACTTCTCCAGTGTTTTTGTCAAGAAAACTCTGAATGGGATTCAGTCAGACACAACAGAAAAAATGACTCAAGCACAGATTTTAAAATCTATATTAGTAACACATCCTATTTCACTTCATATATACTGCATTCTTGAAAATGCTGCACACTTTATAATCTGTGTTACCTAGAGAAAGTGTGTTTGGGAAATTTTAGGGTCCAGGTTTCAAATTTCAAATCTGATTCTTTACAATGCAACCATAGTCTAGTCTCTTCCTTTTCCTGTGACACAATTTCTTCTGAAAAATTGAAGAGTGGACTAGATAATCTCTAAAATTGTTTTTAGATCTCTAAAGCTATAATTCTTTAAAAATTTTAAAATGGTATTTTATTTTCCAAATACATGTAAAAACAGTTTTCAGCATTCATTTTATAAAATTTTGTGTTCTAATTTTTTCTCTTTTTATCCCTTATTTCTTTGTCCCCAAAACAACAAGTGTTCTGACATAGGTTAAATATGTGCAATTCTTTTAAACATATTTCCATATTTGTCATGTTATGCAAGAAAAATCAGAACAGAAGAGAAAAATATGAGAAACAAACAAACAAAAAATGAAAATACTATGTTTTGATCCACATTCAGTTTCCATAGTTCTCTCAGTGGATACTATGCCATTTTCCATCCCAAATCTACTGGAACTGCTTTGAATTACTGCATTGTGGAGATGAATCAAGTCCACCACAGTTGATTGTCACATAATCTTGTTGTTACTACATACAATGTTCTCTTGGTTTTGCTTGCTTCACTAAACATCAGTTCATACAAGTTTTTGTAGGCTTTACTGAAATCAGCCTGCTCATTCCCCAATTTATGGGTATCCACTTAATTTCCAATTCCTTGCCACTCCAAAAAGGATTGTAGAGCTATAAGTACAATCATATCTGTTGAGCACATATAATTGTTTAAATCAGATTCTTGTACCAAACTAGGGGTGTCAAAACCAGGAGTTTAGCTAAGCAGGAGCCATATGGGCAGAGACATGTGTCTGTATATCCACAAACATACACATATGTACTGAAGAAGACGAAGTGTAACATCAGGTAGGTCAGTTATTACTGGGGGGAAAGAGGAAAATGTGGGTAACATAGGTCTAGGAAGACAAGGTCAGAGATAATGAAGTATTCTGATAATAGGTATTGCTTATTTCCCCCCCCTGTTTTATGCTTCTGAGAAGAAGCAATCCTGTTACAATCAGATGTTCAGAAAATTGCTAATGAGGGATTAGCTTTAGAGTGAAAAATAATAAATTCTGTTTTGAACATTTTGAGTTGGAGTTTCCTCTCTTAGCTGCAATTAGAAATGTCCAATAGATAGTTGCTATAGGATTGTCACTCAAGAGAAAAGGTTTGAGATAAATGCATTGAGATGAAAATTGAACCTATGAGCTAATGAAAGCTGAGGGTTGTAGAGAGAGAAGAAGATTTAGGGACAAGGATAACAAATCAGTAGAGGAGATTAAAAAGTAGCCAGAAGACAGGTAGGAAGCAAATTAAGAGAAAAGAATTTCATAGAAAATCAGAGAGTAAAATATACCAAGGAAGGGAAAGAATAGAAACATCCAAAACTGCACAGAAGTAAACAAACAAACAAAAGGATCCAGCAAAAGCCATCAGATTTAGCAATAAAGAAATTTCTCAGTTAATAAATATATATTAAGTATTTACAATATGCCATATTATTGGCTGTTTTGGAGAAACCAGTTTCTAGGGTGATATTGATTGATGATTTTGTAAACTGAATGCAAGAGTTGAATGAAAGGTTAATTTATGGATGAAATTAGTATAACCTGCTTTTTCTAAAAGTTTGGATCTAAAAAAATGAGTGTAATCAGCTTTAAAAAAGTTTGGTTCTAAAAGCTAATGCCTTCTGAAAATCCATTGTTAAATTTTCATGTAGCATTTATATATTAGAAAACAGCAAAAATTACATACCCAAGCTTCATTTATTGTGTGCTTATTATCTCTTTTTTCCTTCCTTCTTTCTTCCTTCCTTCCTTCCTTTCTTCCTTCCTTCCTTCCTTCCTTCCTTCCTTCCTTCCTTCCTTCCTTCCTTCCTTCCTTCCTTCCTTCCTTCCTTCCTCCCTCTCTCCCTCCCTTCCTCTCTCCCTCTCTTTCTTTCTTTCTTTCTTTCTTTTTTTCTCTCTTTCTCTTTTTCTTTCTTTTTTCCTTTCTTTCTTTTTTCTTTCTTTCTTTCTTTCTCTCTCTCTCTCTTTCTTTCTTTCTTTCTTTTTTTTGCAAGGCAATTGGGGTTAAGTGACTTGCTCAGGATCACACTGCTAGGAAGAGTTAAGTGTGTGAAGTCAGATTTGAATTCAAGTCTTCCTGACTTCAGGGAAGTCTCTTATTTACTCTTATTTACTTATTTACTCTTATTTACTCTTATTTACTGAATCATCTAGCCATCCTGTGTTTTACTCATTATCTAGATTTAAGACAGTGATAGAGAAAATGTTGATAATGCAGATTAAATTTAAGATTGTGTTTTCAATAATTTTGAGAGCTGCTTATTATTTAACAGAACACCCCTGAGAGGAGAAATGTAAGTGGATAGTTCAACGAGTTAGTAACAGAATCAAATGATTTTTTTTAGAGACCTGAATGTAGTAATAGTTATTGGGGAAAAAAGGAGAAATTTGAAGTTCAGACTGCAAACTGATGATTTAAGCTGGAATAGACTGGAAAGAATGTGATCAAGGATATATTTAGAGGGATTGGTCTTGTTGAGAAAAATGGATCTCTCATCTGTCAAAAACTAAAGTAAAGGAGAAGAAAATGGTGGATAATGTTGACCCTCATCTACCATTTTGTCTAGTCTACATTTTTGTCCAATCACTGCTAAAAAATGTTAAAATGGTCAGTACCAAGCACTGACTTTTGGGTTACTCCATTAAATATTATTTTTCAAATGGACATCATATTTAAGATCATTTTTTAGGTTCAAAAATTCAGCCAATTCTGACTACCTAAATATGCCATTATCTAATTTGTATCTTTCCATATTGTAAACAGACTTTTGATATATGCTTTGATAAAATCTTGGTAAAAGATATCAACTGCATTCCTTTTATTTTTACCAAACAACCTTATCAAAAAAGGAAATATTTTTAGTCTAGCATAACCAGTTTTTGATGAAGCCATGTTAGCATTTGTAGAGTACTCCTTCCTTTTATAGTTGATCATTAGTCATACTTTTAACAGTATGTACTAGTTTGAACATTGTCTTTATATATTCATCAGGGTAGGTAAATTCCAGAATGGTATCAAATTCAAATTGAAAAAGGAGACATTCTCTACATAAAGATTCCTGTAGCCTATATATTGACTTAGGAAACAACAAAATAATATGTTTCATTTTATTTTTATTTACTTTGTTAAACATATTCCATTTTAATCTGGTTGGCATCACTCTGTTACCAGCTGCTTGTAGGCTATATATATTTCTTCTTTCCTTCCTTTCTTCCTTCCTTCCTTCCTTCCTTCCTTCCTTCCTTCCTTCCTTCCTTCCTTCCTTCCTTCCTTCCTTCCTTCTTCCCTCTCTCCCTCCCTTCCTCTCTCCCTTCCTCCCTCTCTCCCTCCCTTCTAAGAGAATAATAACAGCTGGCATTTGTATAGCATTTTAAGATTTATAAATAATTTTATATAACATTATTTCATTTGCTCTTTGCACTAACCCAGCTTTTGGTAAGTGCTGCAGGTCAGAGTATCCATATTTTAAAGATTAGGAAACTAAATCTGAGAAATTGTGAGAGAAAAATTGAGATCTGAAAGAGATCTTCAAAGCTACTTCCCCCAGATTTATCATTTAACACATTAAGAATCTGAGGTTGAGAAAAGTTAATTAATTTACTCTGGATTGCATAGCTAATAAGACTCAAGGAAGAAGAAGAATTAATAATAATGATGGTAACAACAACAACTAGCATTTATCTAGTACTTTAAGGTTTGTAAAGACATTTGCAGAAATTATCACAACTCTTACAGGACAGAGGGTGTTGGAAGGGAAGAATAAGTGCTATCATAACTATAACACTAGTTCCCACAGGTTGAGAGCCAGGCATGTTATATTTCACTCCTCCTGTAGTATCCTTAAAGTGGTTTGGGGTTATCCAGTCTTTCTACCATTGTCTATCTCCCAGTTATTCAATTTCCTCAATAAAAGGCAATCCCTTGTATTCTAATTTCATTTAATCACATAGCAGATTAGTTTTTTGTTTTTTTTTTTTTAACCAAAAAATACTTTAAAGATATGACAAGAACCAACTATTGAAAGCATCTCCCCTCCAACATGTGGTCCTCTTCTTCTTTCTTTGGCTTTGCACTACTTCAATCTCTGGAGAGAAGGCAAATGGGCTCACGACTTAACTCACTTATTTTGTAGCACAGTCCTTTCAAGTTCCAAGTTCCAAGCTCTGTTTGGGCTAAAGTGTCAGGCAAATTAACTTTTTGGGGCTTGTCTTCAGGGCAGTATCCAGCCTGGAATTCTTTCTTAAAAATTGTCATTGCTCAAGTCTGGGAGGCAGAACTCTATCAGCTATTTCTAGAAATGAAAAGGACAATGAAATAAACCCATCAAAATCCATTTCTCAGGGTCACTGGGCCTAAAAGATAGTTCTTCCCCAGTTCAAAGTAAATAAAAATCCTGTGGTTGAACAAGACCTTTACCTCTTTGGATGCCACCAGAAAGCCATTCCAATCGGATCATTTAAAAGTTGTAACTTACTTGTGCTACTCAGCCAAATGAAGAAGACCATTCTGTCCACATGGTAGGGGAATATAGAACATCTTTTTTTCCTGAAGCCCTCATGGTAAATGATCTGGGAATGAACAATGCAAAAGTGTTATTATAAAATTATCCCATTTTACAGTTTTTAAAACTGATAAAGACAGAGTTTAAGTGATATACCCAGAATCACACCATTTGTAGGTATCTGAAATCAGATTCGTATTCAGTTTTTTCTGATTCAAGTCCAGCACCATGATTTTAAATGAGTTAACCAGATCAGCCATCTTGTAACTATCTAAAGTGATATTTGAACCCAGGTCTTTCTGATTCTAAATAGCTACAAGGTAGGAAGAAGAGTAACAAAAGAGCACTTAGTAATTAATGGAGACATTTAATTTTTTAAAATCCAATAATAGTGATGATCATAACAGTAGCTAGCATTTACCACATTTTAAGTTTATAAAGTACATTACAAATATTATATCATTTATCATTAAAACAACTATGAGAGAGGAGTGTCTTTATTACACCTATTTATGTTTTCTATTTCCAAGGAAACTAAGGCAGACATAAGTTAAAGCACTTGTCCAGGACCTCACAAATATCTGGAGTCAGATTTTAACTTATTTTCTTCACTCCAAATCCAGTGCTCTATCCACTGATTCACTTAGCTTCCTTGTATATGCCAGTAGTAAAACCCATGGCTTCAGCTATGCATACATTGGTACACAAAATGTAGATACCAAGAGATCTTAAGACAGAGTTAAGTTATATTTTCTCATTGTCACTGAGGTTTAGTTACTGTTGTATGCTTCTGGAGATTATATATATATATATATATATATATATTATATATATATACACACACACACACATTTCATAGAACCACGTACAACAGAATATGTAAAATGGGAGCTAGGAGATCCTTCTTTATTAAGAAGTTCTACTTATGTCAAGATATCTAGAGGAAACCATATTTAGGGACGTATCATGAAAAACATATTAGAGGGTCAATGTAGATAGAAACTGAAGGAATGTTTTCATCACAATATAATACAGACAAAACAAAGAGATGAAGCATTTGGGTTCTAAACCTGGCAATAGAGATATGAAATAATGGTGGTAGTGGTACAGGGGAAGGAATAAGACATTTTAGTTTCCCAGACTTCTTCAGGATCATTTGCTAATTGTTAAAAATGGAATAGTTAATCATTTTCTGATAGGCTTTAATGAATATTTTGGTTTCCTCTCCAGGAAGGGTACATAATACCATATAGGGGTGAAAAGTATCACTTTTTTTGAGTGTAAATTGAGTATAAATTTTTGTTTTGAGTATAAATTGGAATGGAGGTCTGTAATCCTTTATAAAATCTCTGAAATCCTTTGTAAACGCAAACTAATTACTTTAGAATTTTTCAGACTGCATTTTTCTTTTTTTTTTTTTTGAAACTTGGGATAACATCTGTTCTGAAGCACTTTTCCCATTCTCTACGATCATTGAGAATGGGAGAGAATTTATATATGCCAGAGTTTTGTTTTGATTACTATAGGATACTCTGGAACTAGTGATTTGAATTCATCCAGAGAATTTAGGGTCGTCATCATTAATAATTTTCTTTGATTATCTTGGCTTTTAATCTCTGCTTTTCTTACCATCCCACTTTGTAGATATTATAGAGTATGTTATGTCAAATCTTCTTTGTAGATAATGATAGTTACAGGATACATATGTATAATCTAAAACAGCACTAAGATTTTTGGTACACTCTGTGGCAATTAAGTACCTTAGAAAATAGCAAACACAGCTATATAAAATATGAAAAGAAAAAGCTTATTGCTAATGTGGGGGCATTATAAAAAACTTGGAGGAGATAGCATTTTAACTAGGAATGAAAGCATAGATAGTATGTGGAAATATGTGGGAAGGTATTCTAGGCTTCAAGAACAATATGAGCAAAGACCAGAGGCATAAAAGTACAGAATAGGGAGGAAATGACAATAATCTAGTTTGTTTGAAAATTATATGTGGAGAGCTTTATAGCAAAATGAAATTATTATTACAGATAATATGCTGCTAAATTGTGAAAGGTTTTGAAAACTACATAAAGAAGTTTGAACTTTGATGGAGAGATGGATTTTGAACACAGGCTTATTATGACCTAATTTGTGTATAATGAAGATTTTTATCTGTTTGTGGCATGGAGAATTTTAATGGGGTTAGAGATTCAGGTGAATGGAAGTGGATTAGAAGCTTATTGAAATAATGTAGATGAACAGTGGTGATGCTCTGTTTTGCTGTAATATATCATCAGGAAAACAGATTTTCTAAGAGACAAAATGGTCAGGACTTAGCAAATATTTAGAAATGAAAGGGGTAGAATAAGAAATAATCATAGATTAAAAAAAGAGTATGAACATAGTGGGGAGCCTGTATAAATATCATATGCCCATAGAAGTACGTGGAAAAAAGGGTAAAATTAAAATTGAATATGTCATTTAAAATAACTGATTTTTGAATTCTATATTAGATTTTTGTCTGTGTTTATTTTATAGTATTGGCCCTATATGTAATGGATAGATAACTAAAGTAAGTCTTAATCAATTTTTTAAAAACTGTGTGAAGAGGAAAAAAGGGCACTCTAAACCATGGATTAATTTTTTTCTCTGGCTTTACCCGCACAGGTAAGGAAGAGAAAACAATAGTTTATTTTTTTTATTTAATTTTATTTAATAATAACTTTGTATTGACAGAATCCATGCCAGGATAATTTTTACACAGCATTATCCCTTGCAATCACTTATGTTTCGTTTTTTCCCCTCCCTCCCTCCTCCCCCCCCCAAGATGGCAAGCAGTCCTATATATGTTAAATATGTTGCAGTATATCCTAGATACAATACATATTTGCAGAACCGAACAGTTCTCCCGCTGCACAGGGAGAATTGGATTCAGAAGGTAAAAATAACTCGGGAAGAAAATCAAAAATCAAATAGTTCACATTCATTTCCCAGTATTCCTTCTTTGGGTGTAGCTGTTTCTGTCCATCATTTATCCAATGAAACTCAGTTAAGTCTCTTTGTCATAGAAATCCACTTCCATCAGAATACATCCTCATACAATATCGTTGTCGAAGTGTACAATGATCTCCTGGTTCTGCTCATCTCACTTAGCATCAGTCCATGTAGGTCTCTCCGAGCCTCTCTGTATTCATCCTGCTGGTCATTCCTTACAGAGCAATAATATTCCATAACATTCATATACCACAATTTACCCAGCCATTCTCCAATTGATGGGCATCCATTCATTTTCCAGTTTCTAGCCACTACAAACAGGGCTGCTACAAACATTTTGGCACATACAGGTCCCTTTCCCTTTTTTAGTATCTCTTTGGGGTATAAGCCCAATAGAAACACTGCTGGATCAAAGGGTATGCACAATTTGATAACTTTTTGGGCATAATTCCAGATTGCTCTCCAGAATGGCTGGATTCGTTCACAACTCCACCAACAATGCATCAGTGTCCCCGTTTTCCCGCATCCCCTCCAACATTCATCATTATTTTTTCCTGTCATCTTAGCCAATCTGACAGGTGTGTAGTGATATCTCAGAGTTGTCTTAATTTGCATTTCTCTGATCAATAGTGATTTGGAACACTCTTTCATGTGAGTGGTAATAGTTTCAATTTCTTCATCTGAAAATTGTCTGTTCATATCCTTTGACCATTTATCAATTGGAGAATGGCTTGATTTTTTATAAATTTGAGTCAGTTCTCTATATATTTTGGAAATGAGGCCTTTATCAGAACCTTTAATTGTAAAGATGTTGAGAAAACAATAGTTTAAACTGGGAAATAATGAAAGGTTGTGAAACAAAGAAATTTAAGCTTAGAAACCTCCTTTTGTGTTGGGAATTTGGAAAGTTCATTTTAACTACCTATTAGAATTCAGATAAGAAATTCCTAATAAATCATCCTAGAGTCTTTTTTTTTTTAAACAAAATTTCAAATTCATTATCATTTTAATGCAATTTGTAGAGATTGGGAAACTTCAAAAATAACTTTTTTAGTGCTATAATCCAAGAGAAGTATATCTAAGTATTAACATGAAGGGCATAATGATTTATTTAATAATTTGTATTAATTAAACATGATAATTAAATATCACATATAATAACAGTATTCCCACTTTGATACCCTTGATTTTTTTCGCTGATCTGAGAAGTTGAGAATTTTTATTCAGTAATAATAATAATGATAACTATATATATATACATACGTATGAAACACACCTTTATATATACATATATATTATTGTTGTTGCTTGTCCTTCATAAGAGGACCATGACATCAGGAAGGTGATGACATGATATGCAAGTGAATTGGATTTAAGTGAGGGAGGTCACCTGTCTCATTTTTTCTGCTAGAGTCATCTGGGTCCAATGGCCAGATGTAAATCAGGATAACTGGAGATGGTCCTGGATGCAAGCACATCTTGACCTTTTTAAGCTAAAGTCTTCAACATGTTTCAGTGTGATTGAGGCCAAACCTATTTAGTGATTAAGGCTAAGTAGAAGAATTGAAAGAGTTATTGCTAGCTTACACTGCTCTTGAGACAATTGTTCCATTTTCTTACTAACACATAGTAAGTCTTTAATACATTATTTCCTTCTTTCATTCAATTATCCACAATCAGAAGCAACTGAAAGACCTTTCATATACAAAGAATCATTCTGAAGTTTAGATTTTGAAATGAACCTCCTATGTGACCTTTGATAAAGGTAAACACCTTTGAAAACATCCCTGTTTTATGTTTTACTTTTTTGGAAGTGGAATACATGATATCGAACTGGGATTTCATCAGTATAAGGAGCTACTCTTGTGAAAAATCTCTTCCCTTATGCAAAGAGTAATCCCAGTGATCAGGGAGTTTGGATTCAGATGACATGGGTTTGAATCTGCCACTTACATGAGCAACCTTGGCAAATTGCTTTAAATCTTTTTCTTTACTATTAAAGAGATTCTCTTCACATAAAGAGAATCATGTATACCCAGAGAGAGGACTGTGGGAACTGAATGTGGATCACAACATAGTATTTTTACTCATTTTGTTATTGTTCGCTAAATTTTGTTTTCTTTCTCATTTTTTTCTTTTTTGATTGGATTTTTCTTGTTCAGCAAGATAACTGTATAAATATGTTTATATGTATTAGATTTAACATATATAACATATATTGGATTATTTGCCACCTAGGGGAAGGGGTGATTTGCAGGGGTCAGTGTTGAAAAATTATCCATGCACATGTTGTTGTTGGTTCCCCTCCTCCCACGCTCCCCACATCTTGAGGCATTTGGGGCTAAGTGACTTGCCCAGGATCACATAGCTAGGAAGCATTAAGTGTTTGAGATCAAACTTGAACTCGGGTCCTCCTAACTTCAAGGGCTAGTTCTCTTTCCACTGTGCCACCTAGCTGCCCCCATGTATATGTTTTGAAAATAAAAAGTTTTAATAAAAAAAATGAAAAAAAAATCCTATCACATATACGTAAAGCTGTAAGCTCATAGTTGTAAAGTAATTTATAGCTTACATAACACTTTTCCTCCAAATGGTTCTGTTAAGATAGGCAGTACAAGTATTATTAATCCTGTTTTACAAAGGAGGAAATAGTTTTTAGAGAAGTTAAGTGATTTGTTCATACTGTAAATATTATACATGATACTAAAATCTAATTGCAGTACCTTTCTACTATATGTCTGTTGTTTATCCTAAAACAAAGTCAAGTGATGTTTCATTTTTAAAAAAAACCCTTTGAAATATTTAATAATGAAACTCTTAATTAAAAATTTTATGAGTTTAAAAAAATACCAATGTTACTTTTGTAAAATTAGCAACAATATCCTGCCACAAAAGATGGTTGGGGGAAAAAAGTTAATACTGCTGCCCTTCCAATCTTAATTAAAGAGAAGAAAAATTAGTTGCAACGTATTGTTAAAATCTCCTAGTGAGCTTTAACAGAAGAGAATGATGTACTCCCACCCTTTGTTTTTTGCATTTAAAAAAATGTTCTAGTAGTATTTTATTTTTCCAAATATATGCAAAGATAGTTTTCAATATTCACCTTTGTAAAACTTTGTGTTCCATTTTTTCTTCCTCTCTTCTATTCTCCCACCACCCCAAAACAGCAAGCAATCCGAAATATATTAAACATGCCACACTTAACTTTGGAAAATAAGAGGTCAACATTAGGTTAGCAATGGGACATTGATTCCTCCATATCAAATATGGGGGAACAGAAGTTGGCCTTTGACTCTGCTGAATTGTTTCTGAGTAATGCCTCTTTTTGAAAGATGATGGTAAAAGTCAGAGCCAAGATTTAGGAGAAAAGAGAGCAAAATATAAATTGTGTTTATGAATAATTCCTTGATGGTGTAGCTGTTTGGGGGCTGATGGTTATAAATTCCTTTTAGATTAAAACTTTATTCAAAAAATATTGCTTTCCATTTGCAATTAGAGGAATCTTGTTTCTTGAGTGAAGCATCCAGCTTTCATTTAAATCTGGACCTTTTTTTAAGTAAGAGAAGTTTTAGATGATATCATCTATGTAGCTTTAATTGAGAAAGGGGAATGGAAGAGCCAAGAACTGTGATTTCATTAAGTAGTGAACTCTCTCTACCAGAGTAGATCAGCTCAGACTGTTCTTCATTTTTTTTTTAGCATTAGAAAGCTATTGAGGGAAGCTTTTTATATGACTTCCCCAGATCACACAGTCATGTGTCAGAACCAGATATTGCCCCCAATTCTTTGTGACTACAAGACTGTCTTTCTAAGCTATCTCTCAGAAACTGAATCTTAAAATTCATATTATTCTAGGTGGCAGTAGCTTACACTACTATGAAACTGATTCATGACTCTATGGTATTCACTAGTGGCTTTTTAGCAATAAAAATTCACTACCTAAGGGTAGGCAAATTAAAGTGAATCCAGGGAAAGATCGGCAAGACAAGATACGAGGGGCAGGATGGTACAATTTTAGTAACACTGCATTCGGAGAGCACCGTGGGTCAGTCATATACTAGCTCTACCACATACTAACTGTGTCATCTTGGACAAGTTTTTTTTTTTTTTTTTTACCTAGACTTATTCCTCCTTCCCTCTCTCCCTCTTTCCTTCCCTCCTTCCATCCCTCCCTTCCTCTTTTTCTTTTGTCTTTCCTTCCTTCCTTCCTTCCTTCCTTCCTTCCTTCCTTCCTTCCTTCCTTCCTTCCTTCCTTCCTTCCTTCCTTCCTTCCTTCTTTCATTCCTTTCTTCCTTCTTTCCTTCCTTCTTTCTCTATTTCCCTTCCTCCCTCTCTGCAAAGTTATTATATTGTAGCATATATTTAAAATAAGGCTGAGTTGGGAATCAATAAGATCTCACTTAATCTTATCCTTAATAGTTGCTTAATAGCAACTAGCTTTTTGATCCTGGACAAATCTACATGGCCCTGGCAGCTCGCTAGAATTTACCTACTAAGTCATAGACGAGATTTGAGCATCAGTGGTTAAAAATGGATCTTCCATAGCAGTGTAGTTCCCTACAATTATGATTGCATCGATCTTTCTCTTATTTGACATTTGAACAGTTTTTAAATAGGAACACATACAGTATTTCTGAGATAATATAATCTGATTCCTTTCATTGATAAGTAAGCTTATTGTAGGGGGAGAGGGAAAAGACATTTTCCCTTGAGTTTTAGGGTTGCAGAGCTCTATTCTCTTTAGAATACCATAACACACATACCTTTAGAGAGAATTGCTCCAAATGTTTCACCCTCACCTGTGTTTTACTATCAGTAGTCCACACTTCATCATAATCTGAAAAATCTGAAGCATTTGAAGAAGTATTAGGTGGAAGAATTTTTAGATTTGTTTTGTTTGGCAGTAAAGTGAAGAATTAGAAGGAGAGGGCAAGTTTCAGAGAGACTGGTTATGGCTGGATTAGTGATATACAAGGTTGAAATGAGTTTTCTTGCATGGCAGTGCAATTCTCATTATTGTGGTAGTTAGATGAATATAGGTACAGATCAGACTAGATGATCCCCCTGAAATACCAACTAATGTAAGCAAAATAATTCTCCCTTTTGGGTAGATGTTAAGGAGGAATCTTTGTGATGGAGGCAAAAGGGAGGGCTTACCTTCTTCTGCAAAGTTCCCAGTATTCTTCCAGATACAAAAACAAGGAATTAGGCTACATGTCCAATGAATGAATAACAGTATGTTATTAAGTCAATACTGATATCATTTCTAACTCAGTGAGGAATTAGATATTTCCATGATTAAAGTGACTGACTGCAACTGGAGTTAAAGAAAATATTGTTCTCTGAGCCAATGAAATTTCTATTATTTATATGTTACTCTTTCCTTCTACTTATCAATACTGTTATTTAGACAGCAAAAATATAATAGAACCTCATATGACTGCTTTAATTGTTCAGATTTTAGGAATTATTTTTTAAGAGAATAAAATATTTGTGCTCTTTTAAAAAAATCACTGCCATATTCCATTGACTTTTTGCAGCCCAATAAAACTTTTTGGTGAAGCAATTATGTATAATCAAGCTAAACGCAACCATTTAGTTATATCTGAAAATGTTTGCCTCTTTTTATTACCTCTACTATTCTTTTGTTTTTTTTTTTGGAGGGGAGATTTTTTTTTTACCATCAGTCTTCTCAAGTCATGATTAGACACTGAACTAATCAGAGATGTATGTTTTTGAATATTGTTTTCCATTATATAACTGGTCATCCTGTAAATTATTGCCTTGTTTTTGCTTATTTTGCCTTGTATCAGTTCAAATAGTTTCTTTGAATTCTTCATATCCATTACTTCTTTTTTTATTCTAGAATTTATTTTTCCAGTTACATTTAAAGATAGTTTTCAACATTAAATTTTTTTAAGATTTTGAGTTCCAAAATTTTTTTCTCCCTCCCTTACCTCTCCACTCTCCAAGCAGCAAACAATCTGATATAAGTTAAACAAGTAAACATATTCATTACTTCTTATGGGGCTACAATATTTACATACATTTATATATTACAATTTACTCAACCATTCTCTCATTAATGGGTACTCTCTTTGTTTCTAGTTCTATGATACAACAAAAAAATGCTGTTAAAATTTTTAAAAAATATATGGATTGTGAATTGAAGCCTAATATTTTCATCTTTGTTTTTGTTTTTGCTTTTGCTTTCTCACAACTTTTTCCTTCTAGCCTACTTTTTCTTGTACAACATAACAGATATGGAAATATGTTTTAAAAAATTGAACATGTTTAACCTCTGTCAAATTATATTATATTATTGGAGACGGAAGAAGTAAGGAAGGGAGAGAGAAAAATTTGGAACAAAAAGTCTTACTAAATCAATGTTGAAAATTTTCTTTACATGTATTTGGAAAAATAAAATGCTATTAAGAAAAAAGAAATATATGACATTTCTCCTTATGACTTTGACATGCTTGTGTTAAGGAACATGCCTAGGGGAAGGGGCAGGTCAATTCTCTGAGAGCCTCCACAGCTGTGAATCATAACACTTGAAAGAGATGCAAAGGAACCTTTACTAAGGCAGATGTTCTTTGTGGATTGGAAATGAAATAAATTGGAGGCAAGAGAGAAGAGGAAAGAGGTCAGAGAATGCAACTGCCTCTCAGTCTCCTTATATCATCATCATCCTCTCACATGAAGAGATCCATTCTACAGATCTGAGTTAGACCTCCAGCAGCCAATATCAGGTGGCTTTCATATCCCAACATGCTTGGAAAGTATATATGCTTAGTTATGTTATGTAATTATTTTAATTTCTTTGGTTTTATATGACTGATATTTCTCCCAGTGTTCCTCCCTCTACTCATTCGTCTCATCTTCCTCATAGGATATTTTATATAACAAAAAACATTGTTTAAAGAAAAAAACAAGAACAAGAAAAAAAAATAGTAAAAACTAATCAACACATTCAAGTCTACTAATGTACCATGTCCATGTACCTCCCATAGATTTCAAGAAATTGGGTGACTGTGATTTTGAAATCTCTTTTGGGGGGTTATGTTTCTTTGTAATTTTGAAACTTCCACTTTGGATTGTTTTGTGTTTTTTCCCCTTTTTATTTAGAGTGTTGTAGTAATTGTATATGCTTTCTTGTCTTTTATTCTGCATCATTTTCTGGGATTTTCTTTTTTGCCATATCCTTTCTTGTAGCACAATAATATGATTTATTTATTAAACCCATTTTGTTTAGTCCTTCCACAATTAATATGCATCTACATTGCTCTTAGTTCTTTGCTACAACAAAGTGATGTTATAAACACTTTGGTGTATGTGGAGCTTTTATCAGTTAATGACTTTCTTGAGGTATATACTTAACAGAGTCAAAAAGGTATAGGTCAAAAGGTATAGACATTTTAGGTACTTTGCATAGTTCTAAATTGCTTTCCAAAATGCTTACTGATTCACAGTTTCAATAGTTCACTTGTGTATCTATCCATCCTTCCTTTCTTTCTTCTTTCATCTTCCTTTCTTCCACACACATATAGCTATTCTGTCCTTCTTACTATTTTTCACATATTACACTCCATCTTCATGCCTTTTTACTTTATTAAAAGTATGCACTTCAATTTCCATACCTGGAATATTTATCTTTCTCATTTCCATCTCTTACCTTTCCTGGCTTCTTTTAAGTTTAGCTCAAATTCTTATATAGGATTTTATAGAAGGTTGTTGGTACCATGTTATTAGTACCTTACCTTTAAAATTGAATTTTATCTACTCTGTATATACCATTTCTATATATATCTTGTTCCCTCTGTTGGAATATGAACTCCTTGAGTGCTGAGACAGTGTATCCCAAACATTTTTTTGTTTGTATCTCAATCATTTAGCCCTTAACCTATCATTTAGTTAAAGTTTATTAACTTATAAATGACTAACAAAAATTACAGAGGAGTCAAGATGGATAAGGTCTGAGAAATATCTGAAGGATTTAGTAGTCTGGCAAATTTTGGCCTACCCAGTTCACCCATGTTTTGTGCTAAGTGGTGGAGAGGCAAAAAAAAGGTGGGGGAGGAGTTCCTGCCCTTAAGATACTCACAATCCAGTGGGAGAACTGCATGCAAACTATGAACAATTAATAGGATAATTTGGCAATATTCTCAGAGGTAAGCAGCATTAAGATTGGGAAAAAACTCACAGAAGGTAAGATTTTCCACTGAGATCTGAAGGAACTTATAGAAACAAAGAAGTAGAGATGAGGAGGGAGAGAACTCTAGTGAATTCTGGAATTGAATTGGGGAAATTCTGGAATCGAACTGAGGAAAACCAGTGAAAATGCCTAAATGGAGAGATGAATGTCTTGAATGAGGGACAGTGAAGAGGCTACTGTTATTGGATCATGGAGTAGTAATATATAAGAAGACTGAAAAAGTATGGAGGGACCAAGTTGTGAAGGGCTCTCAAAAGTCAAACAGGATTTTTCAATCTGAAGATTAAGGGAAGTATGCCTAAGGAACAAGCAAGTAGGTCATTTTGGATGCAATGTAGAATACATGAAGGAATGTAGTTCACAATAAATTTGGAAAGATAATCAGTTTATGAATAATTTTAAAGCTCCAATTCTATGCTTATTTTGCTTTATGGAGTATTAAGAATGCAGCAAGGTCTTATACTTTTCTCAGGCTGTACTTATTAAATTTCTATAATCTATTTCCAAAATTAATTGAGGGATGAATTTGCTTTCTTTAGTTATGTGTTTGAATTTGTTTTGGGACTTAATGGAACATTCTGAAATTTAAATTTGAGAGAATTTTGATTTTTTCCAACTTTGAATAAGATAAGGAAATTGAAGTCAGAATTCTTTTATTCAAGGTAGACTGATTTTTTTGTGTGTATATGTGTGTGGGTTTTGGCAGATACTGAAGATGTCAAGCTAATAGACCTTGGAGCCATCATCAGTGTTTATATTTGTTCTGGCACTTTAACTGGAATGTTCAGTACAAAAGATGATATAATTTTTGTGGAAGGAATTTGAAATTATATTTTTCTCTTTTTTAAGATCAATTTTTTATAATAGCTTTTTATTTATAAAACATATGCATGGGTAATTTTTTCATCGTTGACCCTTTCAAAACCTGTTCCAAATTTCCCCTCCTTTCCCCTTCCCCCCTCCCCTAGATGGCAGGTAGTCCAATACACATTAAATATGCTAAAATATATGTTAAATCCAATATATGTATACATTTTTATACAATTACCTTGTTGCACAAGAAAAATTGGATCTAGAAAGAAAAAAAAAAGCCTGAAAAAGAAAACAAAAATGTAAGCAAACAATAATAGAAAGCGTAAAAATGCTATGTTGTAGTCCATATTCAGTTCCCATGGTCCTCTCTCTGGGTATAGATGACTCTCTTCATTACTGAACAATTGTAACTGGTTTGAAATGTCTCATTGTTGAAGAGAGCTACGTCCGTTAGAATTGATCATCATATAGTCCTACTGTTGCTGTGTATAATGATCTCCTGGTTGTGCTCATGAAATTATATTTTTCTAGTTTCTCTTCTTCTCCCAGTAGGTCATGTATGGGCATGAAATAGAGGCCACTTAGTCATCCTCCTGCACTGATGCCTCATGAATTTTCTTACTCATCATCAGCCTATTTGTAAAAATAATTTATTTTGTGGTATCTTTTACTTCATTTTTTTCTTATACTTCTTTATATGTTATATATCAGTTTTCTGACAGCTCAGTACATGCTTTCATTGCCTTTTGAATGATACTCATTTTTAATTCTTCCAACAATGATGTTATATGACCTACAGCCATACAAATATAGATGGAAAAAATTTTTGCTAGAAGGGACACAATTTTACAAACATAAAGGAACTGATTTTTAGTATAGCAGAGAAAAAAACTCATAAATTAGACATGATTGTAGACTGCTTTAGAGGAAAAAAGAAAGAAATTATGAAAATCAATTTAGCACTATGTACCAATCCACCTGAATTCTTATTTCTATAAAATCTTTACAAAAATGTTATATGTTTATATTAAATGAAGGCATCCACAGTGGGCATAAGAGGGTAACAATGTCAGCTATCATAGATAATTTTTAACAGATGATGCCATCTTTATAATTAAAAAGCTAAGTGAAAGTTAAGGAAAGAATATGATATTGCTGTGTTTGTTCACTTTTAAAAAGAAGTTCATTTGATTAAACAAAATGAACACTTAAAAATTCTCCTCAGGGAAAGTGTTTGAAAATACATAAAAATTATACAGTATTCTAAGAGATGTGACAGTGTAGATAATCTGTTCGTTGATATTTTATGTTGACTCCAAGTTCAGTAAATTGGGAATATTTGTTCACCTGAGGTTTTTAAACAGTGAAACCTGTGGATCACTGTAGGGGAAGTAATATTTGCCTTCCCAGATTTCTGATACTTGTAACATTTGTGCACAGCTGTTTAAATTTATCAGTTCAACTTTTATCAAATACTCATCACTTAGAAGCAAGGGGTATCTTCCCTACTTCTCTTTGATTCTCCAGTTAAAACTTCTGACTTTCCTTCTTCTCTTCTAGTATTGGATTTAGGTGATCTGCAAAAATTTGTCTCTTTTTTCCTCTCTCTCCAGTAACTTTTTATTATCACCCAGCATCTGCTGTAACAATCTGTGAATTGCTCTTTTTGCCTGGTGCAGGGATCAGTCCAAGGGGCACTGTTGTTCCATGGATGTCTCAGGTTTCCTTAAAGAGCTTTGTGCATGATTCTTTCCAGATTTAAGCATTGCCTTAGGAATAACACTTACTTACCGATTTTTAATGGTCATGAGTGGCATCTATGAGAGATTTTGAATTAAGTCCAGGGCCTTGCCATATACACTTTTTGTTAATGGGAACTTTGAAACTTAGGTGCTTGAGTAACATTACAGGAAGTTATGGAATAGAAGAACAATCTATGAAAAGTCATCCAAACATTTTGATAATGGGCTAACTTTACCATGTGAACATTATGTTTTAATAATTAGAGCTGGAAAGTAACTTAGAGGTCAGATATTCACATTGTGCCGTTTTATAGCTGAGAAAACTAAGTCCCTGAGAACTGATTTTTCCAAGGTAGCAAGTAGTAAGTCCTGGAGTCATGATTCCAACTCATTGTTTCAGAATCCAAATGGAATACTTCCTTTAAAAAAGTTTGGTAAATTAAATTTGACATATTAACAAATATAAAAATGAATCTTTATGTATAGGTTTAATACATTTTATTTCTTTTTAAAAATCATTTCTGCCCATATAATGATTATGATGAGAACTCCAGAGTTGTTTTAATATACATATCTCTTATTTTTAATGATTTGGAGCTTTCCCCCATATGATTATTTATAATAATCTTGACCTGTTGCACTGATCAGCTCTTTTATTTTTTTAAACATTTCCATTTTTAAAAATGATCATTGCTTTGTAATATGCAAGCATTCTCCAGAGATAGCACACTTTGTTACAGACTATAAAGTTATTGTTTATATTATACTGTATACTGTAATGTATAGAGTAGTAGTAGATCTATCTATCTATCTATCTATCTATCTATCTATCTATCTATCTATATGCATTCTTTAATTAAAATTATTCTATTGCTTAAAAAATACTAACCATCATCTGAGTTTTAGCCATAATCTTTTTTGCTGGTAGAAGGTCTTATCTCTATATTGGTTGCTGAAGGAGCCAGACCAGTAGCAATTTCTTAAAATAAGAGAGCAATGAAGTTTGCCTCATTGATTGACTCTTTCATTAGAACATTTAAAGGCCATTGTGGCTATTAATTGATTTAGTTACAATTTTGTTGGGACTCAGAGAATAAGAAAGCCAAAGGATAAGGAGAGAGACTGGTTTATTGGTGAAGCAGTCAGAACACATACAACATTTATTAAGTTTGCCATGTTCTGAGGGCACAGTTCATGGTGTCCCAAAACAATTATAATAGTGACATCAAAGACGACTGATCACAGATCCATCCTAACAGATATTATAAACAAACAAAAAAATTGATATATTTTAAAAGTTACAAAATTATCAAAATTAACCAGGCACATTGTGTACATAGGTTATTGGAAAAAATGGTGTTGCTAGACTTGCTTAAAACAGGGTGACCACAAACCATCAATGTGTAAAAAATGTAGTATTTGTGAAGTGCAATAAAATGAGACACGCCTGTAGCATGACATTTAGTACTCTTAAGATTTCTCTTTCCCACTTCTTAAATTATTTCTCCTTAGATCTTTTTGATCCTCCAGATAACTTTTTTCATCTAGCTGTATAATATAACTGGAAGTTTTTTTGGCATGAGACTGAATAAGTGATTTAATTTAGGTAGCATTGCTATTTTTAATGTATTGGAATAAACAATTAATATATCTCCAATTATTTAAACATATCTATTTCCATAAATAGCATTTTGTAGTTGTATTTGTATATTTTCAATGTGTGCTTTGGTAAATGGACTACTAACTATTTTATATACTTTATATTCATTTTGAATGAAATTTCTTTTTCTATCCCTTCTCATCTCAGCATTTAAACTTTTGCTTAAAATAGTTCTTGCACTTAGGAATTCTGAAGCTATTGTTTTTCTATCTATGAGGGGGGGGGTTGTAAATGTATTTGCTTTTTTCTTTAGTTGCCTTAGTCCAGCTTCTTCATAAATAATTTTTCCAGAAGTACTTTCTGTAATATTTATAAAATTCTTCAGCAATATTGTTAACAGTAATGCTTCAAATATAGTAACTTAAAAAGTGTGTTGACAAAGGAAAAACCAATACCTCAAATTTGAGTCTCAATTCTTGGGAATTCCAGTCTATACTTAACTGTATTTATAATTACTAGGTTGCTAAGATTTAACATGAGCGTAGACATCCTTATCAGACTATTTAATTAATATTATAAATACAAAATTTAAAGTGATAATAAACTAGCTATATTTGACAATTATTCTAAAAAACAATTCCACTACTCAATTTAATATTTTCTCTAAAAATAGTTGGATGTTTCTTAAGTTTGTTTCAGTAAATTGACTGTTTACTCAATGGTATTTTTCTTATATTTCAGAAAACACATCGACATTCTTCAAATTTAGGTACAATAAAAAGTTATTTCAAATAACATACTATTCAAAGCTGTGCTTTGTATAAAATACAAACCTTATAGAAATACTTGAATAGAAACACATTTATTGTTTTGAGCTCTACTTTTCTTTCTTTCTTTCTTTCTTTCTTTCTTTCTTTCTTTCTTTCTTTCTTTCTTTCTTTCTTTCTTTCTTTCTTTCTTTCTTTCTTTCTTTCTTTCTCTCTTCCTCTCTCTCCCTCCCTCCTTTCCTCTTCCTCCCTCCCTCCTCCCTTCTTCCTCCCTTCTTCCCCCATTCCTTCCTTCCTTCCTTCCTTCCTTCCTTCCTTCCTTCCTTCCTTTCCTCCTCCTCCTCCTCCTCTTCCTCCTCCTCTTTCTTCTCTTCCTGTTTTGCTATATTCAGCCTATAATTAGAGGCAGACAGATGAAACTAGTGAGAGAAATTAATAGATCTCAGAATCAGAAGGACATGAGTTTAAGTTTTACCCTAAAAATATTGACTTTGTGATCCTGGCAAAGTCAGTTAATTTCTCAGTGTTCTAGTTAAAGACTAGACTTTAGGTAAGACTAAAAGTTGCAGATCAGTTGATGTATCTGTATCAGTGTAGGGAGTTTCTCCGCTGGGAATATCCTCTGCTAATAAAATCATGGGTCTGGAACAAAAAAAAAGTCTCATAATTATATACAAAACTTTATCTGAAAAAAATAATGCTTGTTTGTATTTAACATATATCCAATCAACAAAAATTTAAGTGCCTTCTGTATAATTTCACTCTAGTAGACACTGGAGACACAGAGATAAAAAGTAGATAGCCCTTGCCCTCATGGAGCTTACAACATAGAAACAAAATAGAAACAAAGTAATTACAAGGTATTTGTGAATGAAGATACTTGAAGCTGGGAAGGATCATATAAGATATCCAATGGGAAGTAATTTTTGCTCTGGACTTTGAAGGAAATTAGGGAATCTAAGAGGTAAAGTAAGAGAGGGAGTGCTTTACAGACATGAGAGAGGAATGGCTAGGTTGCCATTAAAAAATCTTTCTTAAAAATGAGACTTCAAGTACAACATTAGTTAACATTATGATATAGCAACCAAGAAAACTCATAGGATGAGATAGGATCTCAGTGTCTAGGAACGTGGAAGTATTAGTGATATCTCCTGCTCTCTGCCTACACGTGGAGTATTGTTTTTAGTTATGGGTGCCTTATTTCAAAGAGCACATTGATAGATTAGAGAACACCCAGAGGAGAGACCAGAATGGTCAAAGGCTATCCCACATGAAAGTTATTTGAAGAATATGAGCATAATTGGTCTGAATAAGACTTTATGAAGAGAAGATTCAAGAAGTAAAAAATAACATGTGTTATGTATTTTAAAGCCTGTCCTGGGAAACGGGATAAATTTTGTACTGCTTATATGAAGGGGTCAGAACCAGGCATAATAGCTGGAAGTTGGAAATAATCAAATTTAAATCTAATGAAAGGAAAAGAAAAAATCAAAAAGATCAAAATAAAAAATTAGAGCTATCCAAAAGTGGAATGGGCAACATTGGGAAATATTGGGTTCCCATTCATTGGAGACCTTGAACACTACACTAGATGGAAGTTTACTGAGTGTATTGTACAAAGAATTTTTTTTTTTAGTTATGGTCTGCTCTCAATTGTTTCTTGAATCCCCTTCCAAATCTGAAATTCTGTGAAACTCTATGAGAGAGATCCTTTGTAGATTGTCCTTCATCATTCTACCTCTTGTACAATGAAAAGGGGCAGAATGCGCCAGAAACTCTTAAATTCTTTCCAAATATCTTATTTCATCCTCACAATGACTCAGTAAAGCAGGTGTTATCATGATCCCCATTTTATAGTTGTGGAAATTGAGGCAGATAGTGCCTTGCTCAGAGTCACACAGCAACTAAGTCTCTGAAGTTGGATTTGAACTTGTCTTTCTGACTCCAAGTCCTGTTTCCATTGTGCCACCTTACTGTATCAAATGAATCGTCAGATTGCATGTTTCCTTGTGAAAGGCTGAGCCTGCATGATAGATTATTATGTGAAAATTAACAAATAGCTTTCTGTTGTTTGTTGTTTGGAACCATCAACTTTTTTTTTAATTTAAATTTTATTTTATTTAATAATAACTTTGTATTGACAGAATACATGCCAGGGTAATTTTTTACATTATCCCTTGCACTCGCTTATGTTTCGTTTTTTTCCCCTCCCTCCCTCCACCCCCCCCCCCAAGATGGCAAGCAGTCCTATATATGTTAAACATGTTGCAGTATATCCTAGATACAATACATATTTGCAGAACCGAACAGTTCTCCTGTTGCACAGGGAGAATTGGATTCAGAAGGTAAAAATAACTCGGGAAGAAAATCAAAAATGCAAATAGTTCACATTCGTTTCCCAGTGTTCCTTCTCTGGGTGTAGCTGTCTCTGTCCATCATTTATCCATTGAAACTCAGTTAGGTCTCTTTGTCAGAGAAATCCCCTTCCATCAGAATACATCCTCATACAATATCGTTGTCGAAGTGTATAATGATCTCCTGGTTCTGCTCATCTCACTTAGCATCAGTCCATGTAGGTCTCTCTAAGCCTCTCTGTATTCATCCTGCTGGTCATTCCTTACAGAGCAATAATATTCCATAACATTCATATACCACAATTTACCAAGCCATTCTCCAATTGATGGGCATCCATTCATTTTCCAGTTTCTAGCCACTACAAACAGGGCTGCTACAAACATTTTGGCACATACAGGTCCCTTTCCCTTCTTTAGTATTTCTTTGGGATATAAGCCCAATAGAAACACTGCTGGATCTAAGGGTATGCACAGTTTGATAACTTTTTGGGCATAATTCCAGATTGCTCTCCAGAATGAGAACCATTAACTTTTGTATTCAGATAATTGTCATACCTAATCACTCTAAAATCAATTTTTTCTTTATTTGTCACTAAGCAATACTATTCCTTTGGTGCCATATTCATCCAGCTTAACTTTCAAGGAGGAGAAAGGAAAGAGAGTTAACAAGTTGGTATCTTGTCCAATCTAGGCAGGATTTTTTCTTGCTTGATAAAAAGTATCATATTTTAATATATCAGAATTTAATAAAATCCAAGATTTAAAGAAAAGAATGCACACAAAGTTATAAATTGCACTGTCAAGAGGTCTTACCTTCCCAACTAAATCTTCTTTGGATGAATGTTATCACAAGTAGAAAAATAATACTAAAAAAAATCTTGCTAAACAGGTTCAATAAAAACCAGGATTTTTTTCCTGTTTTTAAAATAAACTCTCACAAAATCATAAAGTTGGAATGGGCCTCAGAAATCACCTGATTTAACCCCATACTTCACCAAGAAACTCCTTTAAAATGTCCCTGACAAGGGATCATCCATAATCCCTTTGAAGGCCTCCAGGGAAGGAGATGCTCACCTTTTTCTTGAAGCATTCCACTTTAGGTTAGGTTTTATAATTAAAAAAGTTTTGTGTGTGTGTGTGTGTGTGTGTGTGTGTGTGTGTGTGTGTGTGTGTGTTAAACTAACTTGAGTTAGTTTTGTTAAAGGTGAATCTCTCTCTGCATTTCTCTTTTTGTTTTTTACTCAGACTCTGTGTCTTTCTGCATCTTTTACTCATTATTTTTAATTCTATCCCCACCATGAAGGAAAAGACACATTCATAGCTTTATCAAAAGTTCTTTATTGTGCTTACTTTTATATTGACTTTTCAAAAAGACAATTTATACTTTTTGTAAATTTTTACCATTTTTCTAGCTGATAAGAGTTTTCTTACTGGTAAGGTAAGATTTGCTATGATTTACTTTTATTTTTATTGAATTGGATCCATCTTTCATATGATTAATAGTTTTCAGTTCTTTGGGAAAGTATTTATTCATTACCTTTGGATAAATGCTTATTCACTGGAGAATGGATCTTGGTCTTATATCCTTGTGTTCATTCCTTCCATATTTTGAATATAAACTCACCACAATTTTGAAATAAATATATTTTCCCAATGTGTGCTTTTCCTTTTTATTATAGATTCCTGGATTTTACTCATGTAAAAGCCTTGCAAGTTCATGTAATCATAATTACTTATTTTATTTATTTTATGGTTTCTTTTATTCCTCATTTTGCTAAGAATTCTCTCTTGAGCTATAGCTCTAAAAAGAATTTATTCTTGCTTTCTTCCAATTTATTTTGTATTTAGGTTGAATATCAGTTTTGAGCTTAGTGTGCTATGGTATATGATGGAATTTAATTTCCTCAGAATGATTTTATCATTTATTACTTTAAAAAAGAGAAATCTTTCCAAAGAATCTTATTTTCAAATTTATTGAACACTATTATTATATTTGACCATTCTTTATTCTTGTTTACTTAGTCTGTTTCAACAGTCTATTTTTTCTTTTAAACTACTTCCAAATAGTTTTTGATAATTACTACTTTGCAACACAGTCTGAACTATAGATGTATTTCCCCTTCATTTTTTAACTTATTTTTCAATTTTCCTTTGAGATTCTTGATTAGGAGTTCGTAACCTAAGGTATAAAAATATTTTTACAGATATGTCACAACAAAATTGGTTTTGAGAGGTCCAGTAGTTGCATTAATTTGTCAAAGAGTCTATTTCATAAAAAATATTAAGAACTTGATTCAAAACTTATTTCTCCATAATGATTTTGTTTTTATTTTGTCTAATTCCAAAAAGTATTTCCTTTGTAGTTTAATTGACTTAAAGGCAAATCTCTAAATTAATTTGGGTATCATGATATTTATAATAGTGTGTCTTAATCATGAACAATGAACATACTTTTAATTATTTAAATAATTCTTTAATTCTGCAAAACAAAAGGTTTTTTAACCTTGTATGTAAGCATTAAGTGTGTTTTGGCATATAGACTTCCATGTAATGTACACATTTGACAACTATTTTAATGGAATTTTCTTATCTACAATCCCCCTCAGAATTTTATTACTGTGTAGAATTGTTAATTATTTTGTTGATCAATTTTGTATTATGCTGCTTTACTAATGCTACTAATCATTTCAGTTAGTTTCTTAATTAACCATGTCATCAGTAAACATGAATATTTTTATTTTCTCTTATCTAGTCTATGTCTTTATTTTATTTTATATTAATGCTATTTCTAGCATTTTAGAACAATTATATAATAGAGGAGAGGGGGAATATTTTGCTTTACTATTATATTTATCAGGAAGGTTACTTATGGAAGCAAAAATGCTTTTATTTGCATTTAAATATATACTTTTCTATTAAAAGCGGACTTCTCATACCTATTAGAATAAATGAATATATTTTTTGTTTTTAAAAATATAAATTTTGGTTAATAATTTTTGTTTATCTTTTCTACATTTCTTCCTATGCTCTTCTTTCCTCTCTACAGTGAGCCATCTCATAGAATGAAGAACATTTTAAAGTGATTTATTTAGAACCATACAACTAATAATTGTCAGAGAGTTGAACTTAATTTTTCTCCTGATCTAAATCACATTTTTTCCCAATTATAAGACACATCTATTCATAGAACTGAAAGAAATAAGCAAATGTGATTACTGAACTATGTTAGTGTTTTTTTTTTTTAAAGAAAAAAATCCATTTATTCAAATTAATTTAAAAAAAACAGAAATGAGAGAAAATCTATGGAGAACATATATCAGACAATGCAGAGTAAAGGATTTCTCCCATTAAAAGCAAGAATTCAAGATAAATAAATAACAGAAATATTTAATGCCAAAAGCCATTCACAAATAGAGAAGTAGTCAAAAGATATGAAAAGTTCTCAAAACAAAACTGTAAATTATTAGTGGTTATATGAAAGAATGCTCCAAATTACCAATAATGAGAAAAATGTAGTCAACACAGCCTTGAGGTTTCACATCACACACACCAACTAATTGCAAGGATAACAAAAGATGGGAATAGACAGGCAAAGGAATGAATTGTTGGTGTATCTGTAATTTAGAACAACTGTTCTGAAAAGCAATTTATAATTATGCAAATAAAGTGGCAAAAATGTTTATTTCCTTTGACACAGAGATTTTGTAGAAGAAATACTCTAAGGAGGTTATTCACCAAAAAATCCAAAACAAACAAATCAAAAATTAAAGGTTCCATATACACTCCAAAAATGTATAGTAACACTTTTTAAAAACTCTAAATAAAAATATCCAGACATTAGAAAATGGCTAAATAAATTATGGTACATGATATGGTGATAAGAAATAGTACAATGAATACAAGGATGGATGGAAAAGGGATCTGAATCACTTTTGGAGCTCATCTAAAGTGAAATAAACAGAGTCAAAAAACAGTATAAACAGTGACTACAATAATGCAAATGGAAAGAATAACTATCAACCAATAAAAATATGATGAAATTATATTGTTATATTTATAATAAAATGCTAAAGATACCAGCTTGGCCTCAAGAATAGATATACAAAGATAATCTCTCCCCACCCCTTGGAAGAAGTAGAAAAGACAAAGATATTGAACATTGCATATCATTTCCTGGTTTATTCTTCCTTCCTTTTTTCCTTCCTTCCTTCCTTCCTTCCTTCTTTCCTTCCTTCCTTCCTTCCTTCCTTCCTTCCTTCCTTCCTTCCTTCCTTCCTTCCTTCCTTCCTTCCTTCCTTCCTTCCTTCCTTCCTTCCTTCCTAATTCTTTGCTATAAAGAATGCTTTTCCATGATTAAGGAGGATGGAGTATATAGCAAGAAATCTAAATGATATCAAAATAAAACTATCAATAAAAATCTATTTTAAAAGTCATAGAGAAAAATTATCAGATCCTTATTATAAAGTTATATGCCAGCAAAAATATTAAAAGGAATTTAAAAGGAATAATTACCTATAAAATATGATACCTAAATTAATAAAAACATAAAATATTACTATTAAACAACTCAGTCACAGAAAATGAATCTAAACAAGCCATACAGAAGCTACCAAAATGAAACAGGGAAGCCCTGGACCATATAATTTTGCAGGTGAATAAATTCCTATATTATTAAATTAGTCTAAATTACAAAAAAAAACTTAGAAAGAAATGAGCTCTTAATTTTATACTACTCTTACTTCACAGGGCTGATTTGAAGACTCTACTTTATAAACCTTAAAGCACTATAGAAATAGAAGTTAATATTATTGTTATTACTATGAAATATAATTTATCTGATTCCATTGGGTTAAAGTCATTGAGAGCAACTAGATACTTCTCCTCTAATTTCTTCTTCCTTTCTCACCTTTTTATCCTTTTCTATCAAAAATTCAAAGATGGAGAGCAAGGTTGTTGTTTTTTTCTATTTCATCTATTGCTTTCTTTCTGTTAATCAGAATTCCACTTACTCCACTTTTTTTTAATTCAATTTCTTTTAAATAAGGCATATAGACCATAGTAATGGCTCTTGTTTTCATTTATCTCGATGTACTCAAATGTACTTCCTTGTGCTGTGGTTGGGCAGAAGAGAAGAGATCTACTATTTGCTAGGCACTAAGCTAAAGCATTTTGCGAATATGATCTCATTCTTTTGCTATTAAGATTACTAGTTCATCTTGCTTATTACTTACATATTGTGGTAAATTAGTATGGAAATATCTGAGGTCATGAGGTTGTAAGCTTCCTGGATTTTCTCTTGTGAATTACTTTCTTTCTTTTTTTTTTTTTTTAATTCTTTGATAAATATTTATTAAGCACCTAATATAGAAGATGTAAGTTCCTTTATAAGATATGGGAATAGGGAAATACAACCAGGAATAACACTGTTTTTACTGCTATTCTTTCTGTGTTGTAATCTCTTGCCCACTAACTCCTGTCTTTGTCAATTTAATGCTGTTCTAATTATATTTATAAAACCCCAAGCAAGTAGTTTTTTTAACCTCCATCTTTGAATTTTTGATAAAGATAGATAAAAAAGTCACATAGATGATGAAATGAAAGGAGAGAGATCTAGTTGCCCTTAGTGACTTTAAGCCAATGGAATTTGATAAATTATGTGTGTGTGTATATATATATACACACACACACACATATATAGCTTTATATATATAGTAATAACAATAACTATAATGTTATATAGTTATTATATAACATTCACTTCTATTTCTATAAAGCTTTAAGATTTACAAAGCAGATTCTTCTCAAAGTTGATTTTTTTTTTCAGTTGTGGTCCAGAGATATCTAAGGCCACTTTAATCCAGTCTGCTCTCTCCTAGACCTATTTCTTGAAGGTTTAACACTTACTGTGGTTATTATATATATATTAGCCGTTTTTGGAGAACTTGAAGCATGTCTAATTTACATTTGAAACATTGCTTTTTTTTTCTGCTAGTTGATTCTAATTATGCCCTGGATGTTTCTCTTTGTCCTGGAGTGTCTTAGTGAAGGTTAGAGCAGGATCTGCCAAAGTCTGTCTGGCAGCATGCTATAGAGTTGGAAGAGCAATAGTTTAGAATCAGATGACTTGGGTTTAGATCCACTCTCTGTCACTTAGTATTTCACCTTGGACAAATCTTCACTTTTCTGAGCCTTTTCCCCATTTATCAAATGCAGAGGTCAAGTTTGATAGCCTCAAATTACTGTTCCATCTCCATGTCCACCACATTATTTCAGGCCCTTATCATATCTCACCAAAACAGGTGCAGTTCCTTCCCAGTTGATCTCTTTGTCTCAAATCTCTATCCATAGAGGCAGGAATATTTAGTAGAAAGACATGGAGATAAGAGATGTATGAGGAATAGGATGGAAACTATGGCTGAAATGCAGCCTGAGTCTGTACACAATAGCAATGTGCAAGAAATGTGTGACAAATTAGTATGGGATCTACGTTGTGAAAAGATTTAAAATGCAAACAAAAGGGGGGGGGTCTCTATGTCATATCTATGCCATAGAGAGACAAGCAGGTCTGGAGTCAGGAGGACCTGAGTTCAAATATTTTCTCAGATACTTCCTAACTCTGACTCTGAGCAAGTCACTTATCTCTGTTTGCTGCAATTTTCTCATCTGTAAAATTAGCTGAAGAAGGAAATGGCAAACTATTCCAGTATCTTTGTCAAGAAAATCACAAATGGAGTCACCAAGACTCAGACCTAACTGAAATGACTCAACAACAACAATGGATTTAACAGAAAGCAACTGATGTTTATTGAGTCAGGGGTTGGGTATGTGTAATATGATCATATCTATCCTACACTTTAGGGGAATTATTTTGGCAGCTGCGTGGTATATTGGTTTGAGTGGGGAAAGATGAGGTAGGAAGATCAAATAATAAGGCTTTAACAAAGGCCTTATATGAAGATGGAAATGGAGGATTAAATGAAAGCTAGAAACGAGATTTGACAACTGATTAGAGAATGGTGTGATAGTAGTGTCCACTAATATGGAAGTAAAGAAGAGTATAGATTTAGGAAGATATTTTTCTCTAGAAGGAAAAAAGCAAGATAAAAGTCTACCAATATAATTTGCAAATTAAAAAAAAAGTACATAATAAAAATCACACTGAAACCAGCTGTGGAGATTTCATGTTAATTTAATTTTGGTGTTTGGTTTTTTTACTCCTAAAAAGTTGACACTTAGAAAAACTGGGGTTGGAGGTTAATACTTTGGTTCAAGGATTAGTTCTCCAATAATTTTCAGGGATTGCCAACATACTGTTCTTGTCTTTTGTAATAAATGCAGAGGAGGTTCCTCCTCCTTCTTCCTTCATCAAAAGTCTGCATGAATGGTTTTGTTATTGTCTTTGCAATAAAACATGTTAGATCAGCAGATCTTTGCCTCTTAAAGAAAGAGAAGCCCTGGCAAGAATTCTTATTACCATGGCAGCATAAACAATAAGGCCCAGTGAATATGAGTTTCTTCATAAAGAAGATGTAGAATATGTTATAGCTAGTAGAAAAATAATTATGATCATTTGAAGTAGTAAACTTCACTTGAAGTTAAAACCCTCTACCTTCTAGTTTAATGAAATTGCTTTGATGCATTACAAAAAACTTAGTTTTCTCACAAATTTTATTAAAATTTCCTCAACGAGGTGATTATTTTCTTGTTTAAAAAAACAAAAACAAACTATGAGATTTAGAAGTAGGACAGAAGCTAAATCAAAACTTTGTAAATTTTTGTTATTTTTAAATCTTAAAAAGTGAATTTTAAAAATCCCTATTGCTAATGATCAAAAAAGGAGGTAAGATAGTGAAATCTGACAGTAGTGATGAAATTTTGGAAAATATTTACCACCACTACCTTTGCATATTTGCTAGTAGAAATGTCAACTAAGAAATTGATGTATAGCCACTATGGTAAATTGTTGATCAATCATAGGATAAACTCTTTGTTTTTTAATCAGAATGTTAACATTTTTGTACTATTAACTAATGCTAACTATCTCATATTTGTCCTTGTTCAGTTTTAGAAAATGAGTTAAAAAGTGCTACTAATAATGATGAAGAGGAAGAAGGAGAACAATTTGATTTTGACAGTGGAGATGAAATTCCAGAAGCTGATAGACAAGTACTTCTGCCATCATCCGAATTTAACTCCAGAGAGGATGGTGAAAATAAAGAAGGTCCATCAACAGGTGAATGTCCAGGTGGTCATCATGCTGTATGAGTATTGTTTTATAGAACTTTTAACTGATTCCTCTCCCTCCCTTCATCCCACCTCATCTTAGAAGTCTGCTTAAACATCCTGGAGAAAAGTGAATTTTGATAAAAGGCATGATTGTATTTTTTTTTTAGTTTCTCAGTTAAATTCAGTAAACATAAAACTCCTTGTGTGAATCAGGCACTGTGCTGAGAACTGAGAATAGTAAAAGAGGCAAAAGACAATCTCTTCCTTCAAGGAGTTAACAATCTAATTGGGGAGACTATGCAAATATATATATATATATTATGTATGTATAAATAAAGATATACACATCTATCTATCCATCTCAAATTGTAAATAGGATAAATGGGAAATAATTTAAAAGGGGAAAGCCCTGAAATTGAGGAGTATGAGAAAGATAAGATTTTAGTTTGGAACTTAATGAAAGCTGGAGAGATCAGTTCATTAAATATAGGTTAAATTTCACACATAATTTGTCTTCCAATACAATTTTCCATTATTTCTAACTAAATTTGGGGGAGTGAAAGGAAAGATATTTTCCTTTCTTTTTTTATATTTATTTTTAATTTTTATTTAATAATTACTTTATATTGACACTCGTTTCTGTTCCGATTTTTTTTTCCCTCCCTCCCTCCACCCCCTCCCCTAGATGGCAAGCAGTCCTTTATATGTTAAATATGTTTCAGTATATCCTAGATACAATATATGTTTGCAGAACCGAACAGTTCTCTTGTTGCATAGGGAGAATTGGATTCAGAAGGTATAGATAACCCGGGAAGAAAAACAAAAATGCAGATAGTTCACATTCGTTTCCCAGTGTTCTTTCTTTGGGTGTAGCTGCTTTTGTCCGTCATTTATTAATTGAAACTCAGGTCTCTTTGTCAATGAAATCCACTTCCATCAAAATATGTCCTCATACAATATCGTTGTCGAAGTGTATAATGATCTCCTGGTTCTGCTCATTTCACTTAGCATCAGTTCATGTAAGTCTCGCCAGTCCTCTCTGTATTCATCCTGCTGGTCATTTCTTACAGAACAATAATATTCCATAACATTCACATGCCACAATTTACCCAGCCATTCTCCAATTGATGGGCATCCATTCATTTTCCAGTTTCTAGCCACTACAAACAGGGCTGCTACAAACATTTTGGCACATACAGGTCCCTTTCCCTTCTTTAGTATTTCTTTGGGATATAAGCCCAGTAGTAGCACTGCTGGATCAAAGGGTATGCACAATTTGATAATTTTTTGGGCATAATTCCAGATTGCTCTCCAGAATGGTTGGATTCATTCACAACTCCACCAACGATGCATCAGTGTCCCAGTTTTCCCGCATCCCCTCCAACATTCATCATTATTTTTTCCTGTCATCTTAGCCAATCTGACAGGTGTGTAGTGGTATCTCAGAGTTGTCTTAATTTGCATTTCTCTGATCAATAATGATTTGGAACACTCTTTCATATGAGTGGTAATAGTTTCAATTTCATCCTCTGAAAATTGTCTGTTCATATCCTTTGACCATTTATCAATTGGAGAATGGCTTGATTTCTTATAAATTTGAGTCAGTTCTCTATATATTTTGGAAATGAGGCCTTTATCAGAACCTTTAACTGTGAAAATGTTTTCCCAGTTTGTTGCTTCCCTTCTAATCTTGTTTGCATTAGTTTTATTTGTACAAAGGCTTTTTAATTTGATGTAATCAAAATTTTCTATTTTGTGATCAGTAATGGTCTCTAATTTATCTTTGGTCACAAATTTCTTTCTCCTCCACAAGTCTGAGAGATAAACTATTCTATGTTCCTCTAATTTATTTATAATCTCGTTCTTTATGCCTAGGTCATAGACCCATTTTGATCTTATCTTGGTATATGGTGTTAAGTGTGGGTCCATGCCTAATTTCTGCCATACTAATTTCCAACTATCCCAGCAGTTTTTATCAAATAATGAATTCTTTTCCCAGAAGTTAGGGGCTTTGGTTTTGTCAAACACTAGATTGCTGTAGTTGACTATTCTGTCTTGTGAACCTAGCCTTTTCCACTGATCCACTAATCTATTTCTTAGCCAATACCAAATGGTTTTGGTGACTGCTGCTTTATAATATAATTTTAGATCAGGTACAGCTAGACCACCTTCATTTGATTTTTTTTTTCATTAATTCCCTTGAGATTCTCGACTTTTTATTGTTCCATATGAATTTTGTTGTTATTTTTTCTAGATCAATAAAATATTTTCTTGGAAGTCTGATTGGTATAGCACTAAATAAATAGATTAGTTTAGGGAGTATTGTCATCTTTATTATGTTCGCTCAGCCGATCCAAGAGCACTTGATATTTTCCTTTCAAAGAAAACTAATTTCTTATTAATCTATTGGATATTTTAGAACCCAATTAAAGAAGCGTGTATTACCTGTGCTGATTCTTGGTGTTTAAAGTTAAAAAAAAAAAAAAACATTCCCTGTCCCCAAGGTTCTTGAATTCTACAGAGGAATGATAGGATCATAATCTTAGAGGGAAGGGGTCTTAGAGACCATCTAGTCCAACCCCATTATTTTACAAATGATGTTACTGAGTTCCAGAAAGATTTCATTCACCTAAGATCACAGAAGTCTTAAGTGACAAACCCAGGACTCCAAGCAGTTCTTTTGACTCTGAACACAGTGCTCTTTCTGTACCATGTTGCTTTTCATGTCACAGATAAGTATACAAACAATAGCATGAGAAGAAAAAGAGCAATGAAGACTGGTAGCAATGGGTGACAGTCAGGAAAAACTTCCCATAGAAGGTGGTGCCTGGGCTGATTTGTGAAAACTGAGAATCCTAGGGGGAGATGAACAGATAAGTACATTTTAGTTATGGGGGACAGACTGTGCAGAGAGAGGCACAGAGGTGAAAGAATTGCAGGAAGGCCATTGGCTGAAACACACTATGTGACGTGGAATAATATGTAATAAATCAGGAAATGTAGACTGCAGCCAGATAATGAAGGATCCTAAATGCCTAACATTATCCTAGAGAAAATGAAACCCCCTGAAGAAAGATACTGGATATAATGATGTGTTGATTCGATGCAAACTGATACTGGATATAGTTACTTATTTTATCTAAATCCAATGAAGTATTCAACTGGGGAAACTGGTTGGATTAAAGCAAAAGCCCTCTATGAATTTATTCACTTACATGATGTATCTGGAATGCTTATGTCATTGCTCAGGTGATCAAGATGATCTGTTCACCAGGCCACAACTTAATTTTGTAAATAGTTTTCAGTAGTTATTAAGTTATTGAAATTCTTGCTGTTCTACAAAAATTCCCTTGATCTCAACCTTATTTTTCAAAGATTTAGCCCTCTCTCACAGCTAAGATCACTTCCTTTGAAAGTCCCTGCACCAGCAGTTTAAGAAAACAACCCCTTGAATTTTTATCATAGATGTTAAGTTATACACATGAGATCAAAAGCCTTTTTCAAAGCTTCAGAATACCTGACATCAGAAGATAAGACTTGAATTGGAGGGTTTTAAACTTTACTATTTTATCTTTTCCCATTCCTAGAGAGAACTGAAGAGATACTTGATGGGTATAATCCCATGAGCCATGGAAAAATGAAGATTCTTTTTCTTTCTTAGGAGACAGTAATGAAGCTGGAGGAGACAATTTGCAAGCTGTAGAAGATGGTAAACTAGCTGTGCCTGTGAAAGTGAATCCATATTCAGTCATCAATATTACACCATTCCAGGAGAAGGACCACCTTTCACCAGATCCAAGTGCTGAAGAAGAAAGTTCAAACTCCAGTGTGCCAAGTGTTTATTCTGTTCCTGTGCCTTGTGGTTATGCAGTTCCCTCCAATTTACCATTGATACTTCCGGCCTACTCTAGTCCCATCATCATTCGCACTCTTTCTGTGGATGAAGAAGGTAATTTTTATCTTATGTATACAGAAAGGAAATTGATAGATATGGTTATTCTTGGTTGTAAATCAAATTATTTTCCATTAAAAACATATGAACTTAAGAATCATCAACAAAGACAAACATTGGTACTCAAAGAACAAAAAGATAATTATATATGAAATTATATATTTATACTATTTAAAATTGTTTAGACATGTATTAATTTTTTAAGGAGCAAAATTATCCTGTTTGTGTTCTCTTCTTCTTCTTCTTTTTTTTTTTTTTTTTTGTCTTCTGGGCTTTTAAAATGCCTTATTTATCTTTTTATTTATTTTTTTTTTGCATGTTATTACCCATTAATTTACTTCCTCCCCCTGTCCATTAGTCCTTTCCCATCTACCCCCAAGTAGAAGGCCTCTTGCAACAAATAAGTATAATAAGGAAACCCAAAGCAACATTTTAGCCACATCTGAAAACGTACATCTTATTCTGTACTTCTAGTCCATCACCTCTCTTCCAAGAAATGGAGACATGCTTAATCATCAGTCTTTTAGAGTCAAAAATGGTAAGTGTTATAAGAGTTCTAAAGACTTTCAGAGTTATTATCCTTTATAATATTGTGGTTTTCCCCTATTTTTCAAAGAATTTGGAAACAATTGCGGATCTTGAATTCCATTCTTTCTATTAAAAGAACAAAAATACTCTTTTATAGGGGGAAACATTTGTTAAGAGATTTAATTGTCTGGAAAATCTGTTCATTTCAAATACAAGTGATGTTTAGCTGACCTATTTTCATGAATTGAAAGCACAATAAGTCAGTCTGATTTCAGTCAACCTCTCTAATCTAATGAAGTGACCAAAATGCTTAAATCTCTCTTTTTTCCTAATCGTAAAGTTCTATTTTTTATTTCAGGTTTTTATTTATTTATTTAAAGAAGAAAGTTATAACATAAAGCCTGTTTAACTGAGGTGTCAGAAATGAGTTTATTATAAGTTTTGTGAGGCAGGCCATTTCTAGGAATAACATCATCTGAAGAATGGAGAGTCATTTATTTTAAAATATATGTAACTCCTACTAGCAGCTGGAGAAAAGAATTGAGTATATGTCTGTGTTGAGAAATAAGGAAGGAAAAGGGGTTTGTTTTCTGTAAGAAGAAAGCAAAAGTGATGTTGTCCTAATCGAGAAAAAAAAAAAGAGCTCCAGGGGATTTGCTTCCTAACCATAGAGATATATTATAACTACAGATTATTGAAGATATATCTAGTAAAAATCGAAGAAATGAAGTAAATGATGATTACAAAGAGTTTATCAATAAGAGATCATTCCAGGCTAGAAATGAAAGAATGAATTAATTGCTTATCTTAAAAACACTGTGCTAAGCATGGGGGAAATATAATACTTTTAAAAGAGATAGTCTTTCTCCTCAAATGAAATTACATTCTTATAGAGGAAGATAATGGATATGGGAGTGTGGTCACTAGCGGGAGGGGAAGGGAGAGGCGGATAGTTCATTCTGAGAAAGTAGAAAAGTGGAGGGGATGCAAGCAGATAATAGGATGGATATGTAGCTATAATGATTGTAAAGTAGAAGTTCAGTTAATGTTTAGTCATAGGATATAGTGTGGGCTAATTTACACTTTCTCCATCAGGCTTTATAGAAAAGGTGCTCATAGGCAGTCATGAGGGTAATTTTCAGTCTAGGGGTCAGGAACAGAGTTTGTAAATTCAACAACTTAGGTAAAAGAAGTCAGAACAAATATAGGAATATAGGAATATAGTTCAAATTCAATTTTCCTTCTTTTATATCCATGAATTTTCAATCTCATTCCCTCATGCCTGTACTGAATCCCTCTGCCTGTTAAAATCCTTTCTAATAAACCTAACTGAGGGTTCCTCTATGCAGCCTGATTCCCTGCTTCCTATACTCAAAAGTGATGTTTTTCACCTCATATCTCTCATGCCTTACCTTACATAATCAATCACATCAACTAATATTATAGTTATTTGTTTGCTTTCATAACTTAGGCCTTCCACTAGACTATAAAGTTTTTAGGAGAATAGGTCATGCCATTTTTAAACTTTTATGTTCGTAGCATCCAACAGTGTTGTATTATACTCCGTAGGTGTCTGCCAAACATTTATTAAATCAAATCTTGAATTTAATTTTTAGAAGGAATTTCCAAATAAGAATGATGTTTATAGTGAATGAATAAATATTATTTTTTTCTTAAAATGTCTTTAAGCATTATTTATTATGTAAAGCATGTATTATGTCTTTATAATTCATAAATAATAAAGAAATAAGTACTCTCAATGAATCAGTCAGCATGTATTTATCAAGCTCCTTTTCTGTGCAAGGTACTTGCTAGATGCTACAGATATAAAGACAAAAATGAAATGATCCCTATTCTCAGGAAATTTTTATTCTATTGGGAGAGACAATATGTATGCATATAAATATGTATAAAATAAACACAAAAGATTTTTTTGGGGTAGCATTAGTATATGAATCCGTATTTTCCCGACTTTTAAGTTCAGTGTCCTAACTATTATCCCAAACAACTTGTTGCATAACAAGAAGATATGGTGGGTTGAATCATCAACTGTGTGAAAGGAAATAACATAAAGCTAAAAAGTTGGTTGTAGTCAGATTTTGAAGAGTTTTAAATGCCAGAGAGGAATTTATATTTGATTTGAGAGAAATAGGGAACCATGAGAGCTTATTAAGTAGTGGAGAGATACAGTTAGATTTATCTTTGGGGGATATCACTGGCACCAGTATGGAGAATAGATTGGAAAGAGGAGAGAAGTGAATCAGAGAAATAAATTAGAAATCTACAGAAATAACATACATGAGAAGTGATAAAGGCCTGGACTAGGACTATTGGTTATGTGATTAAAAAAAAAACAATATTAAGTTACTTTTACATAGGACTTTATAATAGCTCTCTCAAATCTTCTGGTATCTGGCCAAGATATAGAGAATTTTTAGCATGAATGATAATATTATTATATATTTATAATAATGAAATAGCATTAAGTGACATGATATTGATAATAAAATCATTTGTAATGAACAATAAAATGTATAGTATAAAATGCATGCTTCGGTGTTAATGTGGTAATTTTTTTTCTCATGTTAATAGAGATTTTTTTGGTCGTAATATCAGATTACATCAATTTAGGGACTTTAGTGAGGAAACTTCTATCATTGTAGGTTAATAACTATTCTAGTTATAGTTCTGTTCTATTATATGTTCTGTTACTGTTTTAGTCACCTGCTTGGGAAAATGAGAGACTGAGTGACTTGTTCAGGATGACATTTCATTGTATATCAGAGATGGTTCATGAATCCAGGTTATCTTGTCTCAAGGCTAGTTCTTTCTTCATTAATCATTAAATAATGATCCAAACTATGGGTTATATTTTATTATTATTCAATTCAGTTCAATTATTTAATGTAATATGTCAAAGTTGGTCTATTTTCTGAAGTATTTAGGGATAGCTATAGACTATTGTCTGTTTATTTTTGTCTCCATATCCTCCTCTTTCTTAGATGGGTGGTAATTTGTGGGTATTCACTGAGAGAATCACTGGTTGATCCTATGCTTTTCAGAAAAGCAATTCCCAAGAGTTATTTTAGTTGTCCTGCATTCACCTAACTAGCTATTTTTGATTTTTTTTTAATTTTTGTTTTTCTAACTCTTTAATAGTAGAAATATTGAGCCCAGTGTTCTGTCTCAAAGAGCAATATCTAAATAAAGGGTTCTTAATCTGAGTTGATCAATTTGTTGGGGTTGGGAAAGGAACCCCAAAAGGTTGGAGTCACAGACTGGTGTCTCAAGTTGTCTTAAAAGAAATCGCAGGCTTAAACCCATTTCCTGGTCAAGGGGCACATACAAACAGAATAAATTCCAAGAAAATTTAGAAAATTACTGCTATTGGCTAGTATTGTTTGTGGCACTCAAGACCAAATAACCTCAGAGGTTCCTAGGCAGCCATCATTGTTTGTGTCATTTCCAAGGCTGGATAGCCTTAGGGTTTCTCTGGAATTGCATATATCATCTGAAGGGCTGTGCAAGGTCACCGACCTCATTTTTCCCCTGCAGAGACATTTGGGACCAGTGGCCAGATATAGATCTAGAGGACTGGAGTTATTTCTGGATACTATGGGAGACCTTGACTTTTTAAGCTAAGAAATAGGTCTCAATTTGATTGAGGCTGTACCCATTCAGTCATTATGGCTAAGTTGCAATTGAGGAAAAGAATCTCTTTCACCTAGTTCAAAAAAGATCCAGATAAATGAATGAATGAATGAATGAATGAATGAATGAATCTGGGAGAGAAGATTTCTGACTTCAGGATTTCTGACTAAAGCAGAAATGATAGCTATTTACATTGATTCTGAGTCAATCAAGACCCAAACTATGAGTTAGGGTACTAGTAACTTGGCAAGGATTTGGAGAGAAATAAAGTGATTGTACCAATTGGTTCAAAGTAGAGACCAGTAGCTTATTTGTAAGCAATCAATTCATACACTACTGGTTAGCACAGAACAGATTGCTCTTTTTTGTTGTTGCTGCTCTTTGTCTTGCTCCACTTCAAATATTTGTACAGAAGAGGACACAAAATAAATGATTTTTTTTCTGTTTTTTTTTTTTTTCTAGTAGATACACAGGAGCTTACAGAAGAATCTCATTTCAATTCTTTAAGTTCAGAGGATCCCCCAAACAGGTATGTGTGCAATTAATTGCACCCAGTATAGCCTTAAACTATAACTTAATTGTGACTTGAGACCTTATAATAATAACAAATAACAAATATAATATAACTAAAATGTTGCAGATGTTTGTCTTCTCCTGTTTCCCACACTACCTCTTAATTAGCATTTAAGAATCTTTTTTTAAAAGCAATTTATTTTTTTTATTTCTGGGTTAGATTTACATGATTATAATATAAGTCTGGAGTCCCCCAAACAATGGGAGAAAAGGTGGGGGTAGAGGGATGGAGGCTTCTGTGTTCAGACTATTTAATCTTGTTATTTGCAGTTTTTACTTTGCACTCCCTTTTACTGACAAATACCTTATCAGATGGGAGATGCCTTTTCTCAGGAGATCATAGTGAACCCCTTTTTGCTTTTTCTTACTCTGAGAGTCTCTGATTGTTTTTGTGGTCGACCCTGTCCCACACAATTATCTATGCCCAATGAATACATGTATATATGCACACACATATGGAGTATATTTGAATTATCTATTTACAGTTGGATTTATTTGATACCATTTTCTTTGAAAACTTTAATGCAAGTTATTCTAACTTACTTTCTTCCTTATACATTTCCAAATTCCTAAGCCTTCCTCTTGGCTTATATAAAAGCAGATGATTTTCAGATCTATATTGTTAGGTGTGGTGCCTCTTTTGGTATCCTGATAGCTCTCTAGTTTCATATGCCTTCTGGACATTTTTACCTTAAGTCCCACCATTGTCACAAACTCAACCATGTTTAAAACTGAATTTCTATTCTGTTTCCTTCACTCTGTTAATACTCTTGCAATCTACCCAATCAGCTAGGGTTTACCCTAAAGTCATCAGCTTTTGAAATCCTACTCATTAAAGCTCAGCTCAAATCTTACCTCTTCTATGATGTGCCTCTTCTGGCATATATAACTAAAAGTTCTTGCTCTCCTCCAAATACCCCCATATAATGTTTTTAGCTGCAGGATCCATGAATTGCCTCTAATTCCCAGTGCAATAAATTAACTGGGATACAATTATGTAATACAAGTTATACCATTGCACGCTCCTGAAAAAATTTTCTGTTCATCGGAGACATTCTTACATATCTTTTATTTTTTGAGCTTTTCAATCAGTATTCCTTCAAACTCCTTAATTTAATAAAACCTCATTTTCTTCTAAGGATATATCTTATAACTCCTTCCTTTAAAAACAACTCTTTCCTTCCCCTTAATAATTGGTATATTTCTTATTTTCTAATGATACTTCCAAATTGCCTTTCTACCTTCATCCTTAAATCTTTCTTCTTTTGAGATACATATATTTATCTTTACTTATTTTTCTTGTTGTTATCTACTGATCTTTAGGTTATGCACCCAAATTTCTGAAAGACCTTAAGACTTAGATTAGTATTTCCTTGATAACAAACACTGCTATTTATACTCTGGAATATTAGTATTCATGTGGACAACATATTGCATATCCTGATTTTATGATTCCTTGACTTTCTTAATTTAATCTTGGAAAGATCAGTGACCTGGAAATCAAGACCAGGGTTCTGATCTTGCTTTTGTAACTTATTCTTAGGCAAGTAATTAGCTTCTCCAGGACTCAGTTTTGTTATCAGTAAAATGAAGAGCTTGCATAATATGATTTCTAGAATCTCCTCCATTCTATGATTTTTAAAATATAGTTACCTCTTCTGTACTGTGACTTTTCTTTCACAATTTCTATATATCACAGGTCAACATAAGAAATTAAATGGGAATCTTTAGGGAGGTTTGCTTTTGCAAACAAATGATTTTAAGACCAGCAGATGACACAGAAAAAAATTAGAAACTTAGAAATATATAAATATATGTGTAATATTGTATAATATCAACATATGTCATCCCTTAATACCTTAAATATAATTTCTTCTTCTCTGATATGAAGGGAGGGCCAAAAAAATTTTACGTGAATTTTCCAGATTGCCAGAGCACTGTATCCCTAACCCCCACAATGGGGAATGGATAAATCCATACATATATGGAAATACTTTTCATAAATCAATATTTATTTAGGAGAAAGTTCTTAGAAGTCTTTGGCAGAATATGCCCCTCAGCTATATCTGGATGAAAGGTTAAACTTGGAATAGAGAGAAAAATAAAGTAAGGATTAAGATTTAAGATGTGCTTCCAATTCAAACTATCTTTGCTTATGTTTCAGCCAAGGCTTGAAACAATTCTTTGCTATTTGTCAGTAAATAATTATTTTCTTGCAAAGGACATTTTTTTTTTAGGTAAGAATGCTAATATTTTTAGAGTACTACATGAATGCCTTTAAAATTAGAAACTTGAAGGCTTTTAATTATAAAGCATTTATTTAGGTATTCAAAATCTAACTACATTTTGGCAAAAAATAAAATCATTTTAGACTTCATCTGTTATAATGAACAAAATCTATATTTATCTGGAAATGAGAAGTATTGGAAATGTGAGGGATGTAGAAGACCCTTACCCAACATGATTACTCAGAGATCACTCAGTAGAAGGCAGAAGAGTTGTTTATTGAAAACCTCCGGAGAATGAGCCATCCCATCATGAGATAAGAAAAAGAAAGTTCGCGGTAGGAGGGCTAAAGAAGTAGTAAAGATACATAACTTTTATACAAGAAATTACATCACAAGTAAGAGAGCATTGAGAAGGGGAGGAGGAGGCATCTAATTGGTTGTTGCTATTTGGGGAGATTGGAATGGAAGGTTTCCGTTTCCCCGAAATCTCCTGATTTCTAGGAAGCAGAAAGTCAGGCCTTCAGGCTTAATCAGTGGTCCAGCTAATAGACTAAATATCGATAAATGTCAAATACCAATAAATGTCATCAGCTCAGGTTAAGTAAATATGTTTCTAACTGGCCAAGGCTCAAGTAGATATGAGCCTGCACATATTATACAGGTCATAGGGGAGACACAGAAATAATAAAATACAGAAAAAGAATTCATACATTCCTGTAAGTTCTTCACCTTATCTATTCCCCACAGAAATGAGAATAATTTCACAGCAGGTGCTTGAGACTAGGGACCACTTCATTTTAGTATTAATATCCCTTTTGTCTAGCACAGTGCTGAACAATTGGTAGACACCTTATCAGTATTTGTCTTATTTCATTAATTTTTATTTTAGAGTGTCTATATGTTTAACTATATGTGACTTTGTCACTTTTTTGGACCAAACATCATCTTATTGATGTAATCAATACTAGGTGAAGAAACTTTCTTTACTTTATGCAGTTGGCACCTGTTTTGCAATTCATAATCCTAGAGCTGCAACATGGAGAGTTCAAGTGATTTGATTAGGACCAGATTAATCAGAAGTAGGGCACCTAGGTAGTGCAATGGATAGAGCATGGGGTCTAAAGGAAGATGTCTCTATGAGTTCAAGTCTGGCCTTCAGCACTTTCTAGCTGTGTATTCTTGAGCAAGTCAGTTAACAGTGTGTCTTAATTCCCCCTCTGTAAAATGAGCTGAAGAAAAAAATGGCCAACCACTGCAGTATCTTTGCTAAGAAATCCCTACATAGAGTCAGGAAGGCTTGGAGATGATAGAAGCAAAAAAATGAGTCTGAAGTAGCACCTGAACCTATCTTGGTTGTTTTTGTTTTTAAGTTAAAAATTAAAGTATAATGTAAAATGAAATAAGATCATACATATATGAACCTGAACTACACAAAAACAAAGACTATGTCTTGTGGCTTTTTATAACCACTCATACTATATTACCTGAAATATCTTCGATTGTTCATAGATTTAATTATCAGTAATTGTCCATGATCTGTTCAGTTCTTTCCCTCTAATATCTCTGCTTTTCCCAGGGTAGAATAAAAAAAAGGAGAAGATATAAAATGCATTTTTTTTCTGTGTTGGTAGTTTTATTTCCCATTGCTCATAGGACTCTCCCCATCCAGAATCCCCTTCTTCTTTCTTCTTCCCACTCTCCCTGAGTGGGTGGGGGGAAGGGAAGATTTTTCTTTCACAAATCAGCTCAAATCCCAATACTCCAAAAAAGGCTTTTTCCTTCCAATTCAGATCACATTTATTTTCTCCATACTTTGAAATCATTTACAACTTTATTTTTAAAAACTTATTTCTTACCACTTATACATACAGGAACTGAGGATCATGGGATTATAGATATAGATCAAAAAGGAATATTAGAAATTACTGAATTCAAACCTTTCATTTTACAGATGAGGAAGCTGAGACTAAGAAAAGTTTAATGATTTGCCCATGATCATACAACTAGAAAGTGTCCTAGGCAGGATTCAAACTTAGGTTTTCTTAACTTCAAGTTAATTGTATCACTTGATTCATATTTATATACTGGGACTCTCCACTGGGATTATCAGATCCTGAAATGTCAAGCATTGTCTCTAAAATTTCTCTTATGGCTCACTCAATTCTTTTGTTCTGTGCTCCAAAAAGGCACTCAATAAATATTTGACTTTATTAATGAGTGAAAATTAGAGGAGATGATAATAAGACCTCAGAGACATACAGGCTTATTTGATAAATGAAGAAATTGAGGGTGACAATTTAAGTAGTCCAAGATGAAACAAGTAATAAGTAGTGGAATCAGTATTTAAATTTAAGACCTGTGACGCAAATCCAGTGCTCTTTCCATCACTTAACACTGAAATTGAAAACAAAAATTGCGATTTGGCTTGTTTAAGCAAAAGTGTCCAAAGACCACTTGATATTATTGAGAGATCACTGACTTGAAAGTTATGGGTTCAAATGCCCAACTCCACCACTTTTTTTTACTATGTTTAATTAAGTCATGAGTGCTTTAGATGATAAATTTTCTCCTCATTTAAATTGATGATGTTGATACCAAACCTATTTTAGGAAAATGCAATGCAGATTTTAAAATTCTTTAAAAAATAAGCTTGTGATTGTCATTATTCTTTGACCTATTATGATGTAAAATAGAGACTTGACCATCTGGTGAAATATGAGATGAAGGGTCTCCATTACTAGGTGATGCAGATGAATATTAATTATGTGTTTTCTCATTCATTTTTAAGCGAAGACCAGGTTAATAAAGAAGATAGTCCTCTAGCCAAGTGGGTTGCAGATCCTGCCAATACAGCATGGATGGAAAGTGAGTGTCATAAAAAAATAGCTCCAAAGGAGAAACTGTTGAATAAAAAGTTCACTGACAAAGTTGCTATTAAAACTCAGAATGAAATATCCTAGCAGATAATTTAGTAATTACGGATAACTAAGATGGCTCTACATTGTAAGTCATTCACACAAGCCAATTACACAGAGATTAGTGAGCCAGCATATAATAAAAGAGGATAATTAGGGAACCAATTTTTGTTTTTCTATTCCAAGAAAAAAAACACCCTCAAAACCTTTAAAATCAATCTAGCTAAAAATATTCACAGTCTTACAAAACTATAGATGAACTAAAATATTGGAAAAAATTCATCCATTTATTAAAAAATGAAGCATTATAATAAGCAGTAAGGCTAAAGAGAAGAAACCTTTTTCAGTGTCCCTAAGAATCTAATAGTTGGTTTAGTGCAGAATTACCTCCACAGGTGATGATGCTTCAGTCAATGGGCAAACAAGGTACACAGCTTCTCCTGACTTTTAATTGCTCCTGGAAATTACATACCTGTGACCAACTTTAAAGAATATAGGGTTGTAATGCTCTGATTTCTAGCTTACATTCAGCAGTAGATCTGGAACATTCATAGGTTTTCTGTCTTTTTATTTGCCTTTGAACCAATTCCCTTTCATGGAAATTTTTTTTTTCCTGGAAAAAGGCTGTCCCACATGACAAGACAGTATATGTGATCTTTTGTATAGTTTTGTAAGACTGTGAATATTTTTAGCTAGATTGATTTTAAAGATTTTGAGGGTTTTTTCTTTAAGTAGAAAAACAAAAATTGGTTTCCTAATTACCCTTTTTATTATTTGCTGGCTCACTAATCTCTGTGTAATTGGCTTGTGTGATTGACTTACAAGGTAGAGCCGTCTTAGCTATCTGTAATTATTAAATTATCTGCTGAGATGTTTCATTCTGGGTTTTAATTATGACACTGTCAAAACAAAAACCTCTCCTAATTGGATGATTCTGCTTGGGGGATATTAAGTCATCATCAATTTACCACAAAATTATGGACATGCTTTTCCAAAGCATTTTAATTCGAAAGCTAAATTAATCTCTATTTTCTTCCTTTAACTCTCCTCCTTTCCAGATGACAGCTAATTAGAAGGGCTACAATTTAGTACAACAGTAAACTGGCATTACTTCAACAGTACCAAACAGTAGTCATGTAGTGTAATGGAAAGAATGCTGGATCAGTAGTCAGAGTTCTTGGCTTCTCATGCTCATTCTGGAAACAGCTAGTCATGTGACCTAAAACAAGTCACTGCCCTCTTGGGCTTCAGTATTCTCATTTATAAAATGAAAAATTTTAATCTCCAAAATCTTTATAAACTATAATATCTTATAACTCTCAAAAGTTCTCCAGAGGTTTTGATAAAAAATTTTATTAAATAAGAGAAAATATCATTTTATATGGAAAGTATGATGGCAAGAAGGGATGGGGCATAGTCTGTGTAAGGTAATACCTTTCCCTGGAAATTATTTAATTTTAATATTTATGTTAAATATTAGTTTGTATATTTAATATATATATATGTAGCTTAAATATTTAAATTTTGAAGTAGTAAGGGAGAAATAAACAACAAGTCAATCATGTTTTCTTTTAAAACAGAGAGGACAAAAGTGAGACTAATTCAAAGTTAAAACAGGCAAGATAAAGGTCTTAAGACCATGCCACAACATTGGCTGAAATAAGGAGGAATTTCAGCTTGAAGAAAAATCTTGAGGTGGGATTTGGTAGGGAATTTGGTAGCTATCTTCAGGTATTGAAAGGACTGACTTCTAGAAGAAAAATTTTGTTTTTCTTGGTACCAGAGGTAGCCCTAAGGAATGATACTTGTCAAAAGGTAAGAAATGGCTAGACTTGAGGATATTCTTTCTAAAAGTCAGGACTTTCCAGAAATGGAATGTGGTTGGATGCTTTAGAAAGTAGTTAGTTCCTCTTTAGTACAGTTTTTTTTCCTAAGGCTTGGAAAACAGCACATTATGCAGTAGATTTTTAGTTATTTTGAGACTTTTTGAACAATATATAAAGATAGCTTTAATATTATAAAATAGAACTATTCTCTAATCTGAAGAATATATTATGATCTTAGTTAATTGTTCTTTTATTATGCTGATATTTTAAAGTAGAATTTTAATTAAGAAAATGGTTTTTAATACAAGGAGGAATAATTGTTAGATGCATTTAAAAAGTGACTTTTTAACCTATTTTTCTACATAATTCCCTGGTGGATACAAGCACTGTTATAAAACTTTTGTTTGGGGCTTTTGTAGAATTTCACACATTTAATCGACTTTTGTTGGTTTTGACCTTAAAGCTAGAATTCTTGAAATTTGGCTTTCTTTTCCCAACCCTCATTTCACTTCTTTTGATATTCTTCATTAACATTCAAACTTTATAACTATTAAATAAATGAAATACCAGTGGGTTGATCATAAATTTCTTCCTGAGAAAAAATAATCTCTGTATTTGGAAACAGAGAACTGATTTCCAAGTCTTCATCTTATGATTTTTGCGAGGTGATCAGCAAGTCATTTTGCTTAGTTTCTTCATCTTAAAATGAGGGGTTTGACTAAATGGCCTCTAAAGTCATGTGTCCTTTTTAATTTTCAATCATGATGTTATGGTAATATTATTGATGTTTTAAAATCAAATGACAGCATGCACTTTATCCAGATACTAAGTAACTGGAAGAGAGAGATCATTTTTTGTCAGAGTACAGCAAAAGCCAACTATACTTGATAAATCTAATGTGGTCATATGTCCATCAAAATATCCTGCTGCCAATATGATGAATTTTATATACAGAATACTTACATATCACCTTCTAGACTTAACTTTTTGAAAAAGCTTTAGAATTAATTTTAAAAGTTTATGGTTATATAAAATGTAAGTAGCAGTGAACTGTGCTTACCTAGATTTTAAACATATTTCTTTTATTGTTTTAGACCCAGAAGAAGTGATTTATGATGATGTTCCAAGAGAAAATTCAGACTCAGAACCAGGTTTGACTTGAGTGCAAATTAGATATAGAATATTTATCCTAATATCTTTTTGTTCTTCATTTTTTGTATATATTTGATTTATAAATGTTTATATTTAATGATAGCTTGTCAGAACTCATTGGTTTGTGTTTTTTCTTTCTTCTTTTTTTTTCTTTTTTCTTATTTTTATTAAATTTTGTCCTATTACTGTCTGTCACCATGGGTAAAGCAGTATGGTGCATTAATTAGAATCCTATTCTTGAAATAAGAAACACTAACTTTCATTCTTGTCTCAAACATTTAACCATTTATGTGACTGGATAATTCACTTTACCTCTCTGAGCCTTGGCTTCCTTATTTGTAAAATGAGAATCATTTATTCTGGCTCATATATGTAAAGTGCTTTGCATACATTGATGTAGCTATGTGAATGTGAATTATTGATGATGTTATTATTATCATCTTTCTCAGGATTCAATTTCCTTACCTGTAAAATGAGGAAGTCATACTAAAAGATCTTTAAGCCTGTTTTACTTCTAAATTTTAATTAAAATTCTCTAGAATCTTAGATACCATTGAATATAATTTTTAAAGTCTCAGTAGCTAAGACTGACCAAACATAGCTCTGACTTGAAGTCATCTGGCTACAATGTCCAATGTATTCATGAAGAATGATGCTGCTAAAAGTTGCTTTGGGCAAAATCTGCTCTCTTAGGGAACAACATGCACTATGTGTGAGTTCTTGCAATCCTTAGCCAGTAGGTGAGTGTACTGAGGTGTCTCTTACCAGCTGAATGATTCCAACTGGGAAGGAAATTGCCCAGGGCCAAATTCCAAAATTATTTTGCTCTGATGACACACAGCTTGATTCCTGTCAAACTAAGAGAAGAACTTGCCAATCAGTGGACTTGTTGGGGAAAAACAGATGCCTGGTTGATTTAGGATGTTTTTCCTGGCAGTGAAAGAAGCCCTTTGAATCCAAGCCCACCAAATAAAAAACCCAAATAATTCCCTTAGGCCTTGACATTACTTAAAGATACTCTTTTAAGCCATCTTGTTTGCCCTTGAAAGAGTCAGAATAATTGTGGAGAACACCAGAAAAGCTTTGAGAAAGATGGAAGAAAAAGTCAACAAGCATTAAGTATCTATTATTTATTGGGGGCTGGGTTAAGTGCTGGAAACAGAAAGAAAGGTAAGAAAAAAAGGATGAAGTATCTTTTCAAATTACCTGCTAGTTAATCAATAAGCATTGTTTCTACTAAGCACCATGCTAAATGCTGGGGATACAAAGAAAAGTAACATACGTTTTCTGTTCTAAAATAACTCACGATCTAGTTAATGTAACTGTACTTGTCAAAGCCAAATTAAATTTTTGGTAGATGAAATGATCTGTTGAGAGAAATCAATGACCTCATCCTTCACAAAACTGAAGATGGCAAAAGACTTTAAATAGTAGGAATAGTGAAAAAAAATTCAGTAATTATTTATTGAATGAGAATCGCAAATTTCCTAGTGTGCTAGGTTTGTGGAGGGATATAGGAAAAATATAATGCAGGTCCTTATTCTCAATGATCCTACAATTTGATTGTATAGTAGCATGATCACAAGTTCAGAAAGTAGAAGACCTTGGACTTGGACTAGAACTTCCAGAGCTAAAGCTGTTATTGTATCATACTAGTTGGGGATATACCCCCATATAGTGAAAAAAATTGCAAACTGCAAATTAGAATATGTAAACCAGTGTTGTATAGAGTATCATAGGTACTCAAAAAAAAGCTAAATTAGCCAAGAGTAAAGTAATTTTGAGAAATGCACTAGATTTGGAGTGAAAGGACCTGGGTTCAAATCCTCTCTTATTTGTCTGTATTGCTCTGGAAAAACCACTGTAAACCCGATGGGCTAGCCTCTAACCTGCTAACAAGTCCCGCAAATGAGCTATGCCTTAGCTTTGGAAAACAGTTGTCTTCTAATTTTATCTTGACACTACTTCATGTTTGGACCTAGTTTCTTCCTTTGTAAAATGAGGGGATTAAATAGGATAAATTCTAAGATACTATTTGCCTCTAAGTCTTTAATCCCAATTGAGTCATCAAGTCCTAGATTCAAAATATATCAACATTGAGTTACTCAGATGATTATTTTGATGGAGTTAATCAGGCAAACAGGAAGTCATTTTAGTCACACAAAAGACTGACTTTGGTCACTAAATTTACCATATTTTGGGATTGAAATAATTGCTTGAATTCATCAATTTATTGTTTTAGTGATATGGAAACATGGTTTGAGAATGCAGCTTTGCTTCTGCCTGTATTATAAGATTATAGATGTAGCATGGAGAAAATTTAGTCAGTTTTTATTCCCCCCCCCTTTTAAAGACAAAAACCCTAATCCCAGAGATTAACTGATCAAGGTGAAAAAGGTAGCATGGTCAGAGTTGATATTAGAACTCAAATCTTCTGATTCCAAATTCTTAACACTCTACTACAACAGGCTGCCTAAATGACCTTAGACAATCCACTTTTTCTCTATGGACCTCGGTTCTCTCATCTATTAAATGAGGAGGTTTAGATGTTCATAATTCCTTGTCAGTTCAAAATACCAGGATCTATTTAAATGCCAATAAGAAAAAAAATGCAATCCTTTTTATTTCAGAAGTTATTAAAGAGGTGTATGATGATGAAGAAACTTTTTTTTTTTTCAGGCATCTTTTAAAAATTCATTCTTTACTTTTCAGGATATTTGACTGAAAGTTTAAAATGTACATTATGCTTTTAGAAGAATTAATTTGAAGTTATGAAGAGTTGGAAAAGATGATGTTTCAAGGGGTTATGATTATATGTTGTGTTTAATTTGACTTGAAACAAGTTTCAAGTTTTAAATGCACAAATTCCAAATGTATTTAAATCTTTCCTTTTGGTTTGCTTTTTCTACATGAGAATCCAATCTTCAGTGCTACTTTGGTTATGCTTATTTTTAGTGTTTTGTGAGAATATAATTTATAAAAGTTTTAATTGAAATAACCCAAATAATAGATTTAATTAAGGAAATACCAGCAAGTTTTCACACTACAGGAGTGCCATCTTTCTAATTACTCTGCAAAATTTTTCAATTGAACCTCATTCCAGAGGAAAAGCTTACCCAAAATAGACATTTCTAACAATACACTTGATAAATAATTGAAACCAGAGCAATGCTAATATTTTGTCCCTTTCAACAGGAGCCACTTCTAGAAGCAAATTCCTTAGGAAGATAAATGATATGGAGTATTTGCTAAAAGATAAGAATCTCTGAGTCTATGTACTATCTTACATGTAATAATTGAGTATCATTGTAGTCTGGTTTTTTTGTGTATGAGAGTGGAGAAATAGAGCGCTGGAATTAGAGCCAGGTAACCTGAGTTTGACTCTGATCTCTTCTCCCATTCTAGCTATATATACCTTCTCTGAATCTCAGTTTCTTGGCGCATGAACTAATGGACAATGGATTCCTTATGGACTATTTCTAGGACTTATGGACATTTGTAAATTTTCAGGTCGATTTATGTTGTTACATTACTACTAGCCTGTGTTATATTACTTTGTGCTTATGTATTTTAAGCAATTGCAAGAATCATTGGATTTCTTGAGATGAAAGATTGTTGATGAGACTTTTTGCAGTAGTTAAATTTTCATGTTGATTCATGTTATTTGTTACATTACCACTAGCCTGTGTTATATTGCTGTGTGCTTTTGTAAATTATGTATAATGCCTCCCATATTGATGGATTTATGTATACCATGTATATCTGTTACAAAGTTCTGGCCCATATTGATGGATTTATGTGTACCCCCTCAGAAACCCCCTATGTTTTAAAACAAAAGAAAGGGGGAGATGTTGGAATCCTTACTAACTGCTAACTAATTAGAGTTGATCTAATCTTACAAGAAGATGTTTTGGCCAGAACCTGAAACTAGGTACTAAGTAGAACTAATCAATACAAGGCTTGTGTTCACACCTTTACTCATTGGAGTTCAATGAATTCACACCTCCCTTGAAGCTCTTTGGGAGCATAAATAGAGCTTCAATGGGCCAGTCGAGGAGTTCTAGAGAGGAAGACGCTATAAGTTGAGATTTCACCAGAATGACATGAAGACTGGAGCTGGCTGGAGGCTGAAGAAAGCAGAGGCAGAAGCTGAAGGACCAGACCTTTGGATTTGGTGACATTCGGAGAGAGCTCTTGGAACCAAGCAGAGAGATGGATTCCAACAAAAGCCAAATTAAATTTTTGGTAGATGAAATGATCTGTTGAGAGAAATCAATGACCTCATCCTTCACAAAACTGAAGATGGCAAAAGACTTTAAATAGTAGGAATAGTGAAAAAAAATTCAGTAATTATTTATTGAATGAGAATCGCAAATTTCCTAATGTGCTAGGTTTGTGGAGGGATATAGGAAAAATATAATGCAGGTCCTTATTCTCAATGATCCTACAATTTGATTGTATAGTAGCATGATCACAAGTTCAGAAAGTAGAAGACCTGGTGCAAATTCTATATTTTCTACTATCTATGAGTTCTTGGGCAAAGCCATTTAATCTCTCTCTGGGTCTCAGGTTCCTCATCTGGAAAATGACAGACTTGGACTAGAACTTCCAGAGCTAAAGCTGTTATTGTATCATACTAGTTGGGGATATACCCCCATATAGTGAAAAAAATTGCAAACTGCAAATTAGAATATGTAAACCAGTGTTGTATAGAGTATCATAGGTACTCAAAAAAGAGCTAAATTAGCCAAGAGTAAAGTAATTTTGAGAAATGCACTAGATTTGGAGTGAAAGGACCTGGGTTCAAATCCTCTCTTATTTGTCTGTATTGCTCTGGAAAAACCACTGTAAACCCGATGGGCTATCCTCTAACCTGCTAACAAGTCCCACAAATGAGCTATGCCTTAGCTTTGGAAAACAGTTGTCTTCTAATTTTATCTTGACACTACTTCATGTTTGGACCTAGTTTCTTCCTTTGTAAAATGAGGGGATTAAATAGGATAAATTCTAAGATACTATTTGTCTCTAAGTCTTTAATCCCAATTGAGTCATCAAGTCCTAGATTCAAAATATATCAACATTGAGTTACTCAGATGATTATTTTGATGGAGTTAATCAGGCAAACAGGAAGTCATTTTAGTCACACAAAAGACTGACTTTGGTCACTAAATTTACCATATTTTGGGATTGAAATAATTGCTTGAATTCATCAATTTATTGTTTTAGTGATATGGAAACATGGTTTGAGAATGCAGCTTTGCTTCTGCCTGTATTATAAGATTATAGATGTAGCATGGAGAAAATTTAGTCAGTTTTTATTCCCCCCCCTTTTAAAGACAAAAATCCTAATCCCAGAGATTAACTGATCAAGGTGAAAAAGGTAGCATGGTCAGAGTTGATATTAGAACTCAAATCTTCTGATTCCAAATTCTTAACACTCTACTACAACAGGCTGCCTAAATGACCTTAGACAATCCACTTTTTCTCTATGGACCTCGGTTCTCTCATCTATTAAATGAGGAGGTTTAGATGTTCATAATTCCTTGTCAGTTCAAAATACCAGGATCTATTTAAATGCCAATAAGAAAAAAAATGCAATCCTTTTTATTTCAGAAGTTATTAAAGAGGTGTATGATGATGAAGAAACTTTTTTTTTCAGGCATCTTTTAAAAATTCATTCTTTACTTTTCAGGATATTTGACTGAAAGTTTAAAATGTACATTATGCTTTTAGAAGAATTAATTTGAAGTTATGAAGAGTTGGAAAAGATGATGTTTCAAGGGGTTATGATTATATGTTGTGTTTAATTTGACTTGAAACAAGTTTCAAGTTTTAAATGCACAAATTCCAAATGTATTTAAATCTTTCCTTTTGGTTTGCTTTTTCTACATGAGAATCCAATCTTCAGTGCTACTTTGGTTATGCTTATTTTTAGTGTTTTGTGAGAATATAATTTATAAAAGTTTTAATTGAAATAACCCAAATAATAGATTTAATTAAGGAAATACCAGCAAGTTTTCACACTACAGGAGTGCCATCTTTCTAATTACTCTGCAAAATTTTTCAATTGAACCTCATTCCAGAGGAAAAGCTTACCCAAAATAGACATTTCTAACAATACACTTGATAAATAATTGAAACCAGAGCAATGCTAATATTTTGTCCCTTTCAACAGGAGCCACTTCTAGAAGCAAATTCCTTAGGAAGATAAATGATATGGAGTATTTGCTAAAAGATAAGAATCTCTGAGTCTATGTACTATCTTACATGTAATAATTGAGTATCATTGTAGTCTGGGTTTTTTTGTGTATGAGAGTGGAGAAATAGAGCGCTGGAATTAGAGCCAGGTAACCTGAGTTTGACTCTGATCTCTTCTCCCATTCTAGCTATATATACCTTCTCTGAATCTCAGTTTCTTCATTTGTAAAAAGGAGAATGATTCTTATCTTGCTTACCTGTTTTGAAGAGAGATATGAAATCATTTTAATACCTAAATCATTATGTAAATGTCAGCTACTCCTATTATTCTTGTGAGGACATTCACTACTACCAATGAAATCAAATATTTAATTACAGAGACCAGCCCATCTTAAAATCAAGATGTCTGCCATGAGTATAGATTATTTTTGTGGGATAAAGTTGTAATGCTCTTGGTAGGTTTTTGGAAGCAGAACTGCACACACATGGACCCCTTGATTTTACTCTCTTTGTAGTGTTCAGTTACTATTTACCAACTCCTGTAATGAATTTTTTTGAATCATGGATTTTAGGAAGAAAATTTGCATCAGAGCCTCTTACCACAAAATTCATAAACATTCAGACAGGATCAAGTGAGAAATTTAGATACAATGCAATGTGAATAGCAAGATGCTATTCAAGAAAATATTGAGGAAATTGAGCTTCTGAAAGATTCAGTTGCCCATGATCATCCATTCACATGTGGAGGAGAGCTGTGATTCTACTCCAAGTCTTAGAACTCTAAGTGCAGGGTTTTCCCACTAAACCAAAATGACACTTTGTAGGCTACAGAAGTGGTTTCCACTTAGTGATTTATGAACCCCTTAGGGGGTTTGTGATGATTGTCCAAGAGGATTTATGCTAAAAATCTTTAACATCATCTTAAGTAGTAAATAACTATAAACAGTATTATGAGTAGGATATTCAGATATTTTAGGAATTCAAACCCACTTTTTTGCAGTTGTTGTTTAAAGGCATTCACAGAATTTAAACACATTGGGGACTACTAGGATAGAGGAATAATTTGAGAATTAGGAAGAGCAGAGTTCAACATCTGAGGAAATCACTTTATCAATCAATGCCTCCAAACTACTGTAAAACTACAGAGCAGGTGCTGATCTACATTGGTAGACAGAATTCCTTTATTGGGAAGTCCTTATGCTAAGGAAATCACAATTCTTGTAAAAAATGTAATTGTGTCATTGAAAACCAAGGGCGAAGGCTTTTAATTAATTTAAAATTTCTCTGAATAATAAAAATGAAAGCATTTCCAAATGAGATCTTTGGAAAAAACTCCTTTACAGTCAGCATCTCACTTCCTATAATGATGTGTATAATACTCCAAACTATATCGTAGAAAATTATAACTAGTTGAAACTCATGACTAAATGTAAATCCAAGTGACTTTGCATTTTCATTTTCATTCCATTTTGATATTAATGCATGCAGAGGAAATGATTTATGATGATGTTGAGAATGGGGATGAAGGTGGAAACAGCTCTTTGGATTATGGGTGGAGTTCAAGTGAATTTGAAAGCTATGAAGAGCAAAGTGATTCAGAATGCAAAAATGGGATTCCGAGCTCCTTTTTGCGAGGCAACCACAAAAAGCAAGTATGTAATCAAAACACTTTATTCATTCGCGTAAGATCTTTTAAAATATATTTTTAAATTTTAATAAAAAATATTTTTTAATTTTAATTTTTTTTAAATTTTAAAAAATATTTTTTTTAATTTTAAAAATAATTATTTAAAAATATGAATTTTAATTCTGAAATGGAAGTTGAAATATGATTAAAATGGTGAATTTATGAAACAGTACTTAAAAGAAAAGGGTATACTTTACACTGTAGATTAATTTATGAGATTCTATTGAATTTTCATTAAAAAATCCATTTTAAATGCAATATAGTAGATTACCACATAAAGATGTCTTATATGATGAATCTTTTAGTAAAATATTTTCTATATGTGTCTGTTTTGAAAAAAACTGTTTTCATGTGCCAGTTTTGTTTGAAGCAGTCCAGCCATATTTTTTTAAGTAATGTTTTGGACTTACAGCCATTTTTACCATAAAACAGAAGAGAGAATAGAGAGTAAAATGCATAATAGTTTTAGAAGACTAAAATTTTATTTTGCTTTCTGTATATGTGATATCTTCTAAGCATTATTCTTTGGTAAGTATTATTGAGTTTAGGAGTGTTAAGAAGGAAACAGGAAGTTTGAGGAAAGTAGGAAAAAAAATCATACCTCCTTTAGAGTCTGTCTTTGGCTTCAGTTACTAGATTTCATATATATATATATATATATATATATATATATATAATTTTTGAGCTGAAGTTTTCTACACTTAATAGTGATTTCTATATCTTATCTGCATCTTTGTTTTAATCATACACATTTAATAATATAATATAATAATAATATAATAAAATAATATAATAATTTAATATGAGTATTAATGCCACTGAATATCATTGATGTGATATTTTTGTCCATATATGACATCTATTCATGTTGTTTTCTCCAAAGTAAATTGAATCACTGAACAGCTAAGTTGTTTCTGTTGGTCAGGTTTATTGATCCAGTTTATGTGATTTAAGTTCTGACCCTTAACAAGGTCAGAACTAACCACTTTGACCTCATAAGAGAAAATTATCATTAACTCTCAAAACACAACCTATTTGTGCTTTCCAAGTCAGGTTTCTATAAATTTCTCAATGGAACTCATTTTTAAAAATGCCACTAGTTCAATTTAAAGTGACAAATTTGGTTTTTCCTCAGGGCAATCAAGTACAAGCTTCATGAAATTAGGTTTCTTAGGTGAAGTAAAATTTAGCTACTTCTGAATACCACAGAATCACAGAATTTCAGAGTTGGCAGGTGTATCACTGGCCATCCACTCCAATCCATAACTGGAAGCAAAATGAGATTTCTAAGAAAGCAGGCAACTTTTCATAACTTGGATTTTGAATTTTATATTAAAACTTCTTTAGAGATTGTGGTATCTTTGTTCCATTAGAATGTGATAATAAATACAGAAACTTACAGTCTGTACTGTGAATAGAAGGAATACTAACATTGAGAAATCATAGTTCCTTGCAGTAATGAAGTAAATTAAGTCTAGGTCAGATGTGTAATACCTTTGGAGAGACTAGTAAGTTTTTCTTAGAGAAAATCTGGATTCTTTCCCTATATCCCATTTCCAGCCATTTTGCATAAAAGTACTATTTATTTTGCTTTGGAAAGAAGTTAGGATGAGCTCTCCACTAAGATCCCTTCTCAACTCTAAGTTTCTGTGATTCTGTTACAAAAGTAGTGCCATTGTGCAAATGTCTTAAAGCAAGTGACTGTCAGTAAAAGTTTTAAAAAAATTCTGGTTTAATGAAAACATCATTTGATCTCTGGTCAATAGGAAGGGATTTGAATCTCACAATCACCACTTATGGTCTTGGGCAAACCACTTGACACTTAATGGCTATATGGTTATAGGCAAGTCAAATGACTGCCTCACTAAAATCACTAAATCAATCAGTAAATCAACAAGCATTTATTAAGCCTATACTTTATAGTATTGGGAATACAAATACAAAAATCAGATAGCCCCTTAATTTTGGGGTCTTTTATTTTATCTAATTCTCAATGACCCAAAGCAATTCTTTTATGACATCAATTTGCAAAAGTACTTATTGGTAAGTTTTCTCACCAGGGAATCCATAAAAAACAATGAAATTACAGGTATAGATGGTAGAATTCACTGATCTAGAGGTGGAACAGACACCCGCCAACCCCCACATCTTACAAATGAAAACACTCAACCCAATGTGATTAAGTGACTTGCTCAGTCATGAAATTTAAACTGAGGTGTTTCGAATCCAGTACTAGTCAGTGTTCTTTCCACTATACTCCTCACCGCCATCTACACACACACACACACACACACACACACACGTACATATATGTATATATATTCACCTTTATGGACAAAAATAGTTTTATACTTGTGTTACCTATTTCAAGGAGTATTTTGTAGCATATAATACATGTAAAAACATTTTATAACCAAAAATCCTATACAAAAGTGACCTATTAATATTATCCACATGGTCATTATTAGGACAATTCAGCCATATCTCAGTGAGGTCCTTTTCAGTGGTGGCCTTTTTATGTACATAGTCTGAAAAATCACTAACATTTTATTGAAAGGAGAGCTAAACATTAGCCTTTAATTTAGAGATGTTTACCTACCTATCTGGTAACTGAAAATGAATATGCCAATCTTGAATTGAAGTTAAGTTGATTCATCTCTCTCTATAATTCCTATAAGTAAAATTCTAATTTCTTCAGCCACATACCAGGTAACAGGTTTTTAGAGGATAGACTTAAAATCAAGATTTAGCCCACAAAGGAATGTTTAAAACATAACACAAGCCATATCTTTTTTAAACTTCAACTCAAAAAAAGCTTGCAAATTTTAAAAATACTTTGCCCAAAATAGTACTGTCTGGGACTAAGCATGAAAAAGGCTAGCCCTAAAGGAGCTATGTTGTTTTTGTCTGTGTTTTTGAGATGTTATACTGAAATAAAAAAATAACGAATGAATTTTGATACTTGGTCCAGGAACCAAACCCATAATGTTGAGAGCAACTTATGTCAGCTTGGAGACTGTTCAAATCTTTATCAGTTATAATTTTTCCTTGCTTTTGAAAAGTGAATGTTCAGAATTGTCTAGAATATTGTCTGCATGTTCTGCTGCAGGGCTGACTCAAAAAAAAATGCCTTTTTATTGAAAACACACCAATGGTTTTATTTTTAAAATATTGCATATAATGTTGAAAGAATGATTTTTAAAACAAAAAAAAATTAGTTTTTTTTTCATTTAGTTTTTAATATCAAGGCACCAAGAACTCTCCATTCTGGCTCACCTAAAGTAGTTGTGGTCTCAAAGCTTTGGGGTTTTAATTTTCCAAAATAACTGGTGCTAAATCAAGCGCATGGCATCTTGACCTGTTTGTAGTTGTGCTTACCAAAAGACTCGAGACTTGCCACTGCTTGAGTTTCCTTGCCAAAGTAGATTCTCATATATGTGCACCATTTGTCAGACAAAATTGCATGTGTGACACTACTGAAGTACTTTCCATTTACACTTGTCAAAAAGTACTACAGCCTTTTTTCTTTTGAAAAGATTGTATCTCTTTATGCACTGTAGCTGTCTCATGACCTAACCCGTTTAAAGGAGCACTATGAAAAAAAGATGAAAGATTTGATGGCAAACACTGTGGGAGCAGTAGAGATTCAGCAGCTAAAGCAAAAACATGAGCTTAAGGTAGTGTGGTTAATTTTTTGACCAGCTACATTTTAAATGATGATTTCAAAAGACTTTAAAAACTTTAAAAAATAATAACCAAATAGATAATAATTTTAATTAAAATGTCAACATGCTGATATTTTCAAAATTTACATTAAAAGTACACTGTCAAGTAACTTTTACTTTTGTTTGGTCTTCTCCATTTTTTTTTTTTTGCATCTCTCCCCACCTCCACCCCCAACTTATATCTGCTAAATAATGCTATGTTGAATTTGGTTGCAAAATTTAAGAATATGTTCTAATTTTCAAGTAACTTATCAGCCTAAATAACCTCATAGTTTTGGCTCTATTATGCTACTATCATAGGTTTAAGGATGATATTTGTGTTATTAAGTAGAATTTGTTTGCTTTTATATATGAAACATGTAGAAAAGGGGCTGTTGTGGTATAGGATAAAGTCTGATAGTATAGCAAAATTACAATTATTGTTTAAGTATCCCGAGAAGGCCAACAACATTCAGGTTAACAGCTGTAGAGTAAGTAGGCATCCAAAAATCCTCCTAATTTTGGGATCTGATAAATATTTCAGGCTGTTGACTTGACAACAGGTTTGGGAGGCATATCACATTGGGTAATAATGAGAAATCAAGGTGACCAGGTAAACCGGAAACAAATTATATAGGGTCTTGAATTTAGATAACTTAATTTACTTTTAATCCAGTAGGATATAAGGAGTAATGATTGATTCTTTTGCCAGCAAGAAATGAGGCAAAAGAACTGCTATAGAAAGATAGTATTACAGGCTGGTTTGGAGAGGGAGAAAGAGGGAAGAAAGATAATGAGAACTGAATAGTGATATTTGTAGAGAAAGAAGTTAGCAATAGGAACTTACTGGGCACATATCATGATGAATTCATTCCTGATTGGTTGGTATCCTGCAGATAGCTAGAAAGAAGGAAAAAGACTGGGAAAATATTAATCTTGGACATATATATATTTAGGGATCATAAACATAAAGCTAGTAGTTGATGTCATAAGAGGAAGTGAACTCTCCAAGGAAGAGAATGTAAAGAACTGAAAACAGCTGACTTAGCTTTAAAGACAACTCACTGTGAGGGGATGAGAAAAGGAAGAGGAACTAGATAAAAGAAACAAAAAAGAGAGATAAGTGGATTATTATTATCATTAAAAAAAAAAAAACAAGTAGAGAATTTCAAGAAGGGAAAACTCTTCAAAGATCAAATAGAGTCAATTCTTAGAATGATTTGATTTCTATATAAAGCCATTATATAGGCTTTATATCACAACTGGATATTTACTGCATTTTGGCATTCATTAGTGAACTTATAAAGGTAGCAATATGGCACAGTGGATAGATTACCAGGCTGGGAATCAGAAAGACTTGAGCTCAAATTAGGCCTCACACACTTATCAGCTGTGTGATTTTGTGCAAGTAACTTAATCATGTTTGCCTCAGTTTCCTCATCTGTAAAATTAGTAAAATGGCATATCTTTGCAAATGGGGTCACAAAATGTCAGGCAGGACTGAAACAGCTTCACAACAAAATGAATGTATTGTCAGAACTTTTGACTTGATACCACTAAGAAAAATTAAATGAAAATTCATTAAAAATCTTGCTTTCTATGCTAGGGATACAATGATGAACATGATATTGGGCCTACTTAGAATCTAATAAGAAGGAAGAAAATGTATATACAAATAACAGCAATACAAGGGAAGAGTATGATGAGTGGAAAGAAGAACTTTAAGTAGAGAGATTGAAATACAGTGCTCTGAAAATTTGAGAATAGAGACTTTATTTTCAAGGAGGGGAATTAAGAAAAACTTCATTGGCCTAATACTTGAATGACACCTCCTAAGGAAAGGAGGTACTTCAGTAAGTGGTGATGTGGTAATAGAGAGAAGAATCTATTCTAGATAAGGGAGATAGATGAACATAAAGATATGATAGAAGAGGATAGAACAAGAACAGAATTCATAGAGGAGCTTAGTTTGACTGTAGTGTTACATACCTGAAGAGAAGCAATATAAGAAGTCTAAAAAGGTAGAGTGGAGCAAGATTGTGGCAGATCTTAAATACTAGGATCAGAAGAATTATACCTTGAATTTGTATGACATTGGAACAGTCATTGATTACTTGAATAGAAACTGACAAGACAAAAGAGGTTTTTTTAAAGACTTTTTTAAAATGAAGAATCAATTGGAAAGGAATTAGAGACTAGACAATCAAATAAAATTATTACAATAGCCTAGATGAGAGATAATGAAGATTATCTAACTAGAAAATTATTGGTGTATCTCTCAGTCAAGCAGTCCTTTTTGTTTCAAAATTGTCTAATTGGTTCATTGTTTTTTATGTTCTATTTAGCTCACGTCAAAAATAATTTTACATTGACACACTTTAAGTGGTTCTTAGGACTTGGCCTGTTTTCATTTGACCACTTCAGATTGGCAGTCCTACATCAAGCGGGGACTTAAATGCAGTGATGACTTCAGTATTTCTATGGTCAAACTTGTGAAATGGGAATCCTGGAGAGAACTGAATTCCGTTTGACCTATCTCCGTATGCTTATTGCCCTTTCTACTCTTTGATTATAGTACTAGAATGTTTTGTAGGTCCACAAGTTATTTTTCTGTTCCTAAGAGAAGTGTTGTGTACATTTATGTGTACACAGACATGTATACATATGTATATGTTATAAAATGTCATATATATTTAAATAGTAAAAGAATAATGAATATATTTTTGACTGAAAAGAAAATGTCCATCCAAAAGATCCATCTGAGACCAAACGACTTGACAGTATTCTTTTAAAAGAAGCTAGTTAAAAGTATAGATTCCTGCCATGATGATGTGTATGTATGTCTATTGAACTGCGTCAGTAAGCACCAACTTCATAGCTTAACATTTTTCCTCTATTGCAGATGCAAAAACTCATGCGGGCAGCAAAAGAAGGTACCAAAGATGGCCTTGAAAAAACCAAAGCTGCTGTGAAAAAAGGCCGCTCATTCATCCGGACTAAATCATTTGTTTCCAATGGTCAGTATCTATAGAGTTGATGTCACTGTGTCAAGGTTGGTTACACTGACAGTGTTGTTTTTATTAAAACTTATATGGGGTTATCTGTGAAGCAAAATCAGGATCTTCTATAGGGAGAGCATGTTCATGGACAAAATGATACTTTTAGGTTTTCCCTCTTTGGGGAGATGATAGGAGAATTTTGAAAATACTTTCAATGATGGAAATTCTCCAGAGTGGAAACTTTTCTCTGTTCTTTTAGTGATTTGGCTGTGAGTATTATGATTTTCTCCCTTCCTTCCAGATTCCTTTTATTCTTACCTGATCCTTTCAGACTTCTTACAAAAAAAAACTTCTTAGGTCCTATATTCAACAAATTGAATATTTAATTCTGCAAAACATTATAGTTACAATAATAGAAAACAATATGGTCCTAAATTTAAATGACTGATAAGAGATAATTTATGTGAAAAGAAAGTCTTTTAATCTCTCAATTTTTTCCATCATCTTTCTAAGAAAGTTTTCTAAGAAAACTCAGCCAGTTATGGAACAATTGCCAGTTTGCTTTGGTGAAATACGTTTCCATACTAGACACTCCCTCCCTTTATGACTTCATAAAGGTCAGGGTATAAAATCACAAATTTTTGAAATATTTAAATAGGACAAAAGATAGAACATTTCACTCTAGGAGAAATTTGTATTTCAGCAGAGGTTAAAACCTCAATTTAATTCAAGGCCTGATTATGTCAGTCATAAGAATGGGAAAGGACTTGATTTTGTTTAGAGTTGGTTGAGGGAGCAAGAGAATAAATAATTGGCCCATGGTTATATAATTAGTGTTAGAGTAACCTCCAATTCATCCTTTACCCCACTACTAAACTAATCCTGATTTAGAGATATGATCATGCTCTCTGTTCATAAAAAGGAAAGAGAGCTCTGTTGCCTCTAGGATTAAATATGCTCTTCTAGTTGGGATTTAAAGTTCTTTACAATCTTTCCAGATAGCATATAATATATTATTCTCCCATTTTCTAACCCAGGGCTTCTTGAATTTTTTCCACTCGCAAATCCTTTTCAGCCAAGAAATTTTTACACAGCCCCAGGTATGTAGATAGATTAGAATATAGATATATAAAATGGGCATAGTCAACTTTTTTTGTCAATCAACTAGCATTTTTTTATTATAGCCTTTTATTTACAAGATATATGCATGAGTAATTTTTCAACATTGACAGTTGCAAAACCTTTTGCTCCAATTTTTCCCCTCCTTCCCTCCACTCCCTCCCCCAGATGGCAGGTAAACTAATACAAATTAAATATGTTAAAGTATAACATATACTAAATATATATGCTAAATATAACATATGTATATTGTCCATACAGTTAAGCACAAAAAGAATCGGACTTTGAAACAGTGTACAATTAACCTGTGAAGGAAATCAAAAATGCAGGGGGATAAAAATAGAGGGTTTGGGAATTCTATGTAGTGGTTCATAGTCATCTCCCAGAGTGCTTTCACTGGGTGTAGCTAGTTCAATTAATTACTGTTCTATTGGAGGTGATTTGTTTCATCTCATTGATGAAGAGAGCCATGTCTATCAGAATTGATCATCATACAGTATTGTTGTTGAAGTATATGATAATTTCCTTGTCCTGCTCACTTCACTCAGCATCAGTTCATGTAAATCTCTCCAGGCCTTTCTGAAATCATCTTGCTGGTCATTTCTTACAGAATAGTAATAGTCCATAACTTTCATATACCATAATTTATTCAGCCATTCTCCAATTGAGGGGCATCCACTCAGTTTCCAGTTTCTGGCTACTCCAAAGAGATCTGCCACAAACATTTTTGAACATACAGGTCCCTTTCCCTTCTTTAAGATTTCTTTGGGATATAAGCCCAGTAGTAACACTGCTGGATCAAAGGGTATGCACAGTTTGATAACTTTTTGAGCATAGTTCCAAATTGCTCTCCAGAATGGCTAGATATGTTCACAATTCCACCAACAATGTATTAATGTCCCTGTTTTCCCATATCCCCTCCAACATTCCGCATTATCTTTCCCTCTCATTCTAGCCAATCTGACAGGAGTGTAGTGGTATCTCAGAGTTGTTTTAATTTGAATTTCTCTGATTAATAATGATTTGGAGCATCTTTTCATATGGCTAGAAAGAGTTTCAATTTCTTTGTCTGAGAATTGTCTATTCATATTCTTTGACCATTTATCAATTGGAGAATGACTTGATTTCTTATAAATTAGAGTCAATTCTTTATATATTTTGGAATTGAGGCCTTTATTAGAACCTTTGACTGTAAAAAAAATGCTTTCCCAGTTTATTGCTTCCCTTCTAATTTTGTCTGCATTAGTTTTGTTAGTACAAAATTTTTTCAATTTGATATAATTAAAATTTTCTATTTTGTGATCGATAATGATCTCTAGTTCTTCTTTGGTCATAAATTCCTTCCTCCTCTACAGGTCTGAGAAGTAAACTATCCTATGTTCTTCTAATTTATTTATAATCTCATTCTTTATGCCTAGGTCATGAACCCATTTTGACCTTATCTTGGTGTATGGTGTTAAGTGTGGGTCAATGCCTAGTTTCTGCCATTTTCCTAATTTTCTAATTCCTAATTGCTAATTTCTAATTTTCCCAGCAGTTTTTGCCAAACAGTGAATTCTTATCCCAAAAGCTGGGGTCTTTGGATTTGTCAAACACTAGATTATTAAAGTTACTGACTATTTTGTCCTTTGAGCCTAACCTATTTCACTGATTAACTAGTCTTTTTCTTAGCCAATACTAAATGGTAACCACTGCTTTATAATATAATTTTAGATCTGGTACAGCGAGGCCACCTTCATTAGATTTTTTTTCATTAATTCCCTTGAAATTCTTGACCTTTTGTTTTTCCATATGAACTTTGTTGTTATTTTTTTCTAGGTCATTAAAATAGTTTTTTGGGAGTCTGATTGGTATAATGCTAAATAAATAGATTAGTTTAGGTAGTATTGTCATCTTTATCATATTTGCTTGCCCTATCCCAAGAACATTTAATATTTTTCCAATTGGTTAGATCTGACTTTATTTGGGTGGAAAGTGTTTTGTAGTTTTGCTCATATAGTTCCTGATTTTCCCTTGGCAGAAAGATTCCCAAGTATTGTATACTATTGACAGTTATTTTGAATGGAATTTCTTTTTGTAACTCGCACTGTTGGATTTTGTTAGGGATGCATAAGAATGCTGATAACTTATGTGGGTTTATTTTGTATCCTGCAACTTTGCTAAAGGTGTGGATTATTTCTAATAGCTTTTTAGTAGAATCTCTGGGGTTCTCTAAGTATACCATCATCATCAGCACAGAGTGATAATTTGCTCATTTACCTATATTTTCCTCATTACCTATTCTAATTCCTTTAATCTCTTTCTCAACTGTTATTGCCGAAGCTAGCATTTCTAATACAATATTGAATAGTAATGGTGATAGTGGACAACCTTGTTTCACTCCTGATCTTATTGGGAATGGTTCCAGTTTATCCCCATTACATATGATGGTTTTAAATAGATATTACTGATTATTTTAAGGAAGAAATCAAACATTTAATGATAGTGAGTCATAATTTCACAACCCCTACAAGGAGTTGTGACCCACAATTTAAGAAACTTTATTTTAACCAAACTGATCTACATAGACAACATTCCACTTCCCATTTCCAGGACTTGGTACTGGCCACCCTCCACATCTGAATATTCTTCTTCTTCATCTCTGCCTCATAGGATCTCTCACTTTTTTTGAAAAAAATGTCTTGAGTGCCACATACTATAAACTATGGAATAATGGAATATGGAATAAAACTACTGGAATCCTTTGAAGATTTGACGTCATTTATTAATGTTATCACCTCTCCCAAATTACTTTCTGTTTACTTCTTATATATTTATACATTCTTACTGATGTAAAAAGATATTTTCTTCCAGTGGAATTTAAGCTCCTTTAAGAGAATGTCTGTTTCACATTTATCCCTTGTTCCTAGCACAGTAATTGACCATTGTAGTACACTTGGTCATTCATTAAATCCTTACTAAATTGTTAAATTGAATGCCCAACTCCAAAGACAACTACTACTCCCCAATACTTTTAAAAAAATTTAATAGTATTTTATTTTTCCAAATACATGCAAGGATAGTTTTCATTATTCATCTTTGCAAAACTTTGTATTCCAAATTTTCCCCCTTTCCTTTCCCTGTCCTCTCCCCAAGACAGTGAACAATCCCATATAGATTAAATGTGCAATTCTTCTAAATGTATTTCCAAATTCTTTATGCTCTGCAAAAATAAATAAATCAATAAATAAAAAACAGATCAAAATGCCCATCAGTTGGAGAATGGATGAATAAATTGTGGTATATGAATGTTATGGAATATTCTGTAAAAAATGACCAACAGGATGATTTCAGAAAGGCCTGGATGACTTACATGAATTGATGCTGAGTGAAATGAGCAGGACCAGAAGATTATTATATACTTCAACAACAATACTATATGATGAGCAATTCTGATGGATGTGGCCCTCTTCAACGAGATGAACCAAGTCAGTTCCAATAAAGCAGTAATGAATTGAACCAGCTACACCCAGTGAAAGAACTCTGGGAAATAGTATGAACTACTACATAGAATTCCCAATCCCTCTATTTTTATCTGCCTGCATTTTTGATTTCCTTCACAGGTTAATTGTATACTATTTCGAAGTCCAATTCTTTTTGTACAGCAAAATAACTGTATGGATATGTATACATATATTGTATTTAACATATTCATTAACATATATGACATCATGGTAAACCTGCCATCTAGGGGAGGGGGTGGGAAATGGGAAAGGAAAAATTGTAACAAAAAGTTTTGCAACTGTCAATGCTGAAAAATTACCTATGCATATATCTTGTAAATAAAAAAAGCTATAATAAAAAAATAAAAAGCTTTAATAAAAAAAAACAGATCAAAGGGGAAAAAACATGAGGAAAAAAACAACAAACAAACACTACCACCAAAAAAGATGAAAATATTATGCTTTAATCCACATTCAGTCTTCATTGTTCTCTCTCTGGATGCAGATGGCTCTCTCCATCACAAATCTATTGGACTTGCCTTGAATCACCTCATTGAAAAGAGCCAAGTCCATGACAGTTGATCATCACATAATTTTGTTGTTACTAGAATGTTCAATATTCTCTTGGTTCTGCTCACTTAACATAGCATTAGTTCAAAAAGTTTTTCCAGACTTTTCTGAAATTAGCCTGTTCATCATTTCTTGTAGAGCAATAATATTCCATTACATTCATGTACCATAATTTATTTATCCATTCCTCATCTGATGTACAGCCACTCAATTTCCAGGTCCTTCCCACCACAAAAAAGAGCTGTTACAAACATTTTTGCACACGTGGGTCCTTTCCCCTCCTTTATGATTTCCTTAGGATACAAACCCAGTGGTAGCACTTCTGGGACAAAGGTTAAGCACGATATGATAGTCCTTTGGGATAGTACCAAGTTGCTTTTCAGAATGACTGGATCATTTCACAACTCCATCAACAGTGTATTAGTATCTCAGTTTTGCCACATGCCCTCCAACATTTATCATTGTCTTTTTCTGCCATTTTCGCTAATATGAGAAGCGGGAAGTGGTACCTCAGAGTTGTCTTAATTTCCATTCCTCCAATCAAAAGTGATTTATAGCATTTTTTCATATGACTAGAAATGCCTTTAATTTCTTCATTTGGAAATTGTTCATATCTTTTGAATATTTATCAATTGGGAAATGGCTTGTTTTCCCATGTATTGGAGTCAATTCTCTGTATATTTTAGAAATGAGACCTTTATCAGAAACATTGAATAAAATTTTTTTTCTAGCTTTCTATTTCCCTTCTAATCTTGGTTGCATTGGTTTTGTTTATGCAAAACTTTTTAAATTTAATATAATCAAAATTATCCATTTTTTGCATTTTCTAATGTTCTTTCTCTTTTTGGGCTATGAAAAATAGACTATCTGTTGTTCTCCTAATTTGTAGATAGTATCATCCCCTTTTTTGGCTAAATCATGAACCCTTTTCAACTTTTTCTTGATATAGGGCATTAGATATTGGTCAGTGCCTAATTTTTTCCATAATATTTTCCAGTTTTTCCAGCAATTTTTGTCAAATAATGAATTTTTATCCTAGAAACTGGAGGCTTTGAGTTTATCACAAACTAGATTACTACAGTCATTGACTATTGTGACTTGTGAACCTAACCTATCCATGTCTCTATTTCTTAGTCGGTACCAAATGATTTTGATAATTGATGGTTTATAATGTAATTTTAGGTTTGGTATATTTCCTTTGCATTTTTTCATTAATTCTCTTGAAATTCTTTTGTTCTTCTAACTAAATTTTGTTATTATTTTTTCTTGCTCTATAAAATAATTTCTTGGCAGTTTGATTGATATGGCACTTTGTAAGTAGCTTGATTTAGGTGGAATTATCATTTGTTATTATATTAGCTCAATCTACCCATGAGCAATTTCTTCCAGTTGTTTAGATCTAACTTTATTTATGTGAAAAGTATTTTATAATTGTGTTCATATAGTCCCTGGCTTTGTCTTGGCAGGTAGAGTCCCACATGTTTTATATTTTCTACTGTTATTTGGGATTTCTCTTTCTATCTCTTGCTGATTTAAGCACCACAATACTTTTTTTTTTTTTTTTTTTTTTTGGGCTGGGGCAATTGGGGTTAAGTGACTTGCCCAAGGTCACATAGGCCATAATGCTTTTTAAGGAAGGATTTTAGATGTTTAAATTTTACACTTTTCCTTTTTTTGTATGCCTATCAATTATCCCAGTACCTGGCATGTAATTGATGCTTATTAAAATTTTATTGATTGATCAAATGGCTTCTTAATTCTTCATTTTTTGCCATCAGATTGGTATTGGTGCATATTGGTGTTTACTGATATTTCTCCTGACAACTTTAATTTCAGCTTTTGATTTGTCCAGCCTGGCATTTCACTTAATGTACTCTGCATATAAGTTAAATGATTAAGGTGACAATATAAAATCTTATAATACTTCTTTTCTACTATTAAACCAATCAGGTGTCCCATGGTCAATTCTAACTGTTTCTTTTTGACCTCATATAAGTTCCTCAGGAGACAAGTAAGATGACCCAGTGATCCCAAGTCTTGGAAGACTTGCTACATTTTGTTGTGGTCCACATTATGAATTATGGGTATGGTGAACACAGAGAAACTTAGAAAGACTTATATAAATTGTTGTATAGTGAAGTAAGCAGAACAAAAAAAAAAAAGCATACATAATGACCCCACCTATGTAAATGGAAAGAACAAGAACAAAATAACTAAAAATAACTATAAAATTATCATTTGGGCCTTCAAAATAGAAATGTGAAAAGATATCTCCCTCTTTATCCTTTGCAGAATGAGGGTAAGGGAAAGTCCATGAGTATGGAACATTGCAAATAATGCCTGATTCTGACATGAGTTGGTTGTGTTTGCTGATTTTTTTCTTTTTATTTAAAAATTATTTGTTATGAAAAGAATATTTGGGGATGGTGGGCGATGTTAAAACAAAAGATGATTTACAAATATTATGTAATTTTAGTCTCACAACAATCCTGAGAAGTAGTTGTTTTTACAGATGAGTATACTGAGACAATCATCATTTATGTGGCTTGAGTAGTCACACAATATAAATGTCTGGAGATGGATTTAAACTCAGATGTCCCTGACTCTAGATTCATCACTTTGTTTATTGTTCCACCTACTGTTCCACTTTGTCTATTATTCCACTACAACTATTTGCTGTAGTCTTCATTTTACTAAAGTTTGTGTCACCAAAATGCTCTCTCAACTTTTATGTGAAGATCAATAGGAATTTGTATGAAATGTAATCTATGAGGAATTGAATTTAACAAGGTATGGGTATATATGTTTATTTCAAAGTATTATAATAATTTTAAATACATTTCACTGAAAATAAGTATTTCATTTTCTACTTTTAGAACACAAATCTTGTCTTCAAGAGGAAGAGCTAAATTTATTTATTGATGTTGATTGTGTGCACACAGAGGCAATTATGACTCCAATGCCTGAAGGTTTATCACAGCAACAAGTTAGTATATTTTGCATTATAAGATAACTGAATATCACCAAATGTATTGTGAAGCAATGTTTGTTGTGTGACTTACTATTTTCAAAGCATTCTCTCATTATTTATTGTTCTTTAGCCATAAAATATGTGTCCTTGTTGATAGGAGGCTTTGAGATGGGAAATGATATATCCAAGATTACACAACTTGTGGATGTGATAGGCATAATTAGAACTCAGGTCTACTAACTTAGAGACTAGTATTCTAGGTTATATTGCCTATAGAAAGCATTAGATGGTTTTCTGGGGGGAGATTCTAATACAAATTTCTCTAATAATAATAATAGCTAACATTTGTATAGCTCTTTAAGATATACAAAATCATTTATATCTATGAATTAATTTGATCCTCATAACAAACTTTTGAGGTTAGGTACACTTATTATCTCCATTTTACACATGGGGAAAATGAGACACAGTGCTCCAAGTTACACTGCTATTAAGTATCCGAGGCAGAATTTTAATTTAGATTTTCCTTTGTCTAAGCTTGTGCTCTATAGCTTTCCAAATGAGTGACATGGTAAAAAAGTTATAAATGCAGGAGGTGGAAAATAAAGGCAACAAATGTTATCAAGAATATCTATTTGGTCAAATTAGATGCCAAAAGGAAGGAAAATATTAAAGATTAATGTTAAAAATCCTTGATGCCAAGGGATAAATTGGCAGGTTTTAAAAAGGACTTTAAAATCTGTTTTGGACATAAGTATGAAAAGATAGGATTTAAAGTAAGAGGACCAGAGTTCAAATCCCCTGACTATCTGCATGACTTTGAGTAAATTATTTGAGGCCTTAGTTCATCTCTTAAATGTTGGATGACATGTCCTCCTTGGTCCCTCCATCTCTAAAACAATATCTTTTAATCCAGGGAGATAGATCTAAATAAGTGGGTAACTGTATAGAAGAGGAAACTAAGGAAGGTTGCTAAGTCTTTAATAGAACAGAGGGGAAAAAAGCCCTGAACTTGAACTTGATTCAGATAATTATTGGCTTTGATGCTTACTTAGCTATGTGATCATGGCCAAGTAATTTCTTCTTTCTGATCTGGTCTTGATGGGGATATCAGTTTTTAGATTACCTATTTCATCAAGGGACATTTCTAAGAAAAGCACTTTGTGAATCTTAAGTCAAGAAATGGTTATTATTAGTTTTCAACTAATTGAAGCCTAAAAGAAGAACAATGATTTAGTTCAATTCAATAAACATTTAAATGCTTTCTAAGGGCTAGGAATTGTGTTAGGTGTTGAGAACTCAAAGACAAAGTAAATAAGCAAAAACCAGTTTGTCACAAGGACATACTATTTTGGTGGGAAGATATGTATCTAGAAAAGTAAATACAGACTGTTTATAAAATGATACAAAGTAATTTCAAAAGATAGAGAACATTTGGTGGGGGGAGTCAAGTGAGTTTTCTCACACAAGAGGCAAGTGAGTTGTTTTTCCATGAAGTTAGAGATTCTGGTGATGAATAGTGAGTACATTTCCAAGCCTTATCCAAAGGTACATTGACAGTAGACGGAATTTCATGTACAGGAAACATTTGCTAGGCCTGTCTCACTGGAATTGAATTTGCAGGAAATGAATTAATATCACACAAATTTGGAAAGGTAGATGGTAACTAAGTTGTGGAAAACCCAAGAATTTCTAGGATGTAATTATCCAGTGAACCTAATTAAACATAGATTGATCTATTAGAAAAAATGAAAAAAAAAAAAACCAACTTGAGAAATGAAGAATGGTAAGTTGGAGCCTTAGGAGATTGGAGAGGGGACCAGAGGCAGTGCCATAGCCTGAAGAAAAAAATATTTAGCTGGTATGATTTCTATCTTCAATTAGTGAAAGATTTGTTGTATAGAAAACAGATTAAACTTGTTCTTCCTGGCTCCAAAGGGAATTTTAAGAGTATAGAGTAAAATGAATCCACCAACATTCCTAACAGCCTTTTATGTGTTAGATATTATGTTAGATATTAAACCATTTTATAGAAATTAATTGAGAAATAGATTTAAATGACAAAGAATCTCATGTTACAATTATTTTCTTCCCAGAATCAGCACATTAAATATAAGTATGTTGATTGACTATCCACATTCGAGTAATATAGGAATATGGAGGTACAGTATTAAAAGAGACATGGTGATCAGGACTAGGCAACTCTATAAATAACATTTTATCAAAGGAATTGATAAATTGTATTATAGTTCAAATGTTTAAGGTACATTTTAGAAAACATTAATAATTTAATTAATGTGTTTTGGATAATTTTGGATAATATTCCAAGAAAGACAGTTAGGATACTGAAAGACTTTAAATACAATCTAAATGAAGATAGGTTGCAGGGACAGATTTTTAATTTGGAGAAGATAGGAAGTGGGGTAAATTACCTTACTTTTTTAAAGCATTGAATAGACTGTCATGTGGAAGAGGAATTAGATTTGTTCCACTTGGATCCAGAGTGGAAACTTGTAAAACAAATTTATATTTGAAGTGAGGAAAAACTTGCTAACAATGATTGTTGTTTAATCATTTCAATCATGTCCAATTCTACATGATTCCATTTAGGGTTTTCTTGGCAAAAATACTAGAGTGCTTGCCATTTTCCTCTTCAGCTCATTTTGCAGAGGAAACTGATTAAAGTGATTTGTCCAGGTCACACAGTTAAGTTAAGTGTCTGAAGCTGGATTTGAAGTCAGGTCCTCCTTATTCTAAGCCCTTCATTCTATCCATTCACCATCTAATTGTCCTTTTCCTAATAATAATTTCAGAAGTAGAAAATGGGTTTCCTTAGGAACAGCTTCCCCCTCATTTTTGAAGACTTTTTGAGATCTTCGAACGAAGAGTGGATATCACCTATATTTTAGTGGTTACTATTATTTAGATAGAGGTTGAACATCTACAAACGACCTCTGTCTGAGGTTTCTTCAAGCTTTAAGAATCTATAAATGCTTGTCATAAATCAATTTCCCCCTCCTTATCCCACCCTCAAACATATACTATTTTAAATGCATGAGAAGACTGGATTAGTTAAGGCAAGAAAACTCCTGATAAATCATTTGTGTAATAATTAATCTTCTAATAAGTTCTGATAAGGAAAACAATTATTCTCTAATTACTTTGTTATAAAGATAGGAATTTTTTTTCCCCTAAAGTTTTTTTTGCTTATGCTTCTTTTATCCACTAGGTGGTAGTATAAGATGCTAAAATATTCTGAGTCCAAGTTGTCTGAGAGAAAAGAGGCTCAGGAAATGATTTGAGTTTAACTGTATATTATTCATTCTGTTGTATTATTTAAAATCAGTGTGCCACTTGTACACAAAAATTTTATGTGAAGAAATATTTCCCTTGCCTTTACAAAAGTGCTATATATTATCAATTATATAGAATGGACTTCATCCATCCAATATAACTTTAGCTTGAATTTAGAAAATATCCATATGGAGAATAAACCATACCCCAAGAAAAATTTTAAATGAAAATTGCAAGTTTAAAAAATACATTCTCACTATGACAGTTAAACTATAATATGCAATATTTGCACAACTCAAATAATGCTTGTTATATGTTTAATGTGATTTAAGTGTACAGTTATTACTGTTTATTTCATTCATTTTTCCTTGTCTCCAACATATTAATCCCTCTCTCAGGATAAAAGAAAAGATTTTTACAAGGCAAGTGAAAATGAATATGAAATTCAAGTCAGTAGAGCTGAGTATAAGTCTTGGCTCCAATACTTAATAAGAGCTTTGTCACCATTTTGTGTGATGTGATCTGTCAAAAATGCTAAACCTCAGTTTCTTCAGCTGTAAAATAGAGATAATTATGCATTGGGCTCTCCCTAGAATTATTGTTGTGAAAAATTCTTTATGAAAGTTAATTCTTGTTATTGTTATAATTCTTATTATTTTGTGTGTGAGAGAAACTCTAAATTAGATTTTTTTATTTGATTCAATCTGCACTGTTCCATGCATATGGTAGCTACACAGGAAATATTTGTTGACTGAATTTTTTTTTTTGGGTGATTCTCTAATAAAACTTTTCTTTTTCAAGAAGAGTTTTTGTCTTGAAAATGTCATGATTAGGATGACAAAATATATTGAATATATTTATTATCAAATTAATTAAATTATTTAATAGTAAATAAAAATATATTAAAGACTGATATATGCCAAGCATTGAGCTTAGGACTGGGGATATAAATATAAAAGTCATTCAATTCCCAATCTCAAAGAGTTTATATTCCATTTGAGAGAGATAGCACAATAGGGAGTGGTTTGAGAGAAGGGAGTTTTGGTCTGGGGAATAGAAGGAATGGTGAGTGGGGCTATAAATTAGTCTATTATTACATTCTTTTAGTACAGAGGATCTGAATTCCAATCCTGATTCTGATGCATACTCTCTATGTGAGCTTGGCTAAGTCAATTCATTTCTCTAGGTCTCAATTTCCTCAACTGTAAAATGAGGGGACTGTATTAGTCCTTATCCAGTGACTGTTGTTCTTAGACCAAAAAGTAAAGAGCTGGAGCAAAGAGGATAATGGTAGAATTTGCTGTGGCAGGATGCTAGCAAATTGTCATGGGTAGATAAATATTGAAGTTATTTAAGAATGACTTAGAAATAGTGTGTTTGCTGAATTTGCACTCTCCCATCAACATCAGAGCTCAGTTTCTGAGTGAAAATCCAAAGCTGAAAAGACTGATTTCCATCCGAGGTGGGGAAGGGGAATTGGAAAGAGGGAGGAAAAAGACAGTTTTCTATATGTTCATCGAGAAGCTGAGAAAGAAGAAAAGTGGTTGGTGAGATGTCTGGGTTAGATGTATATATATGTATGTATGTTTTATATATATATGTATATATATATTATATAGATATATATTTCGCAATTGAGACATATGTCTTGATTCTGTAACATGTGTCACTCTATGATGATTTAAATTATCAATTCTTTGTCTTCTGGAAAGCAAAAGTACATATAAAAAACTTTATGAGGATCCTGCCATTTTTCTATATTATGAAAATACTATTAGCCATCCCCAGAGTTGAAATGCAAATTATTTCCTGCTACATGTACGATATTTGCAGTTGGAACAATTTTCTCTAATAATATTTTCAAATCTTCTACAGGTTGTGAGAAGATATATTTTGGGTTCAGTTGTTGATAGTGAAAAAAATTATATGGATGCTCTTAAAAGGATTATGGAGGTACCTAAATGTCATTACTGTATTTTTTTGTAAATTGCTGTAGTTTATTAAATTAATCATACTCTCAAAAACATATGTTTTACATATTTATAAGCATTACCCATCAAGGCATTTGTGTGATTTATCTTTTTTTTTTTTTTTCATTCTAGCAATATGAAAAGCCACTTTCAGAGATGGAACCAAAAGTTTTGAGTGAAAGGAAACTTAAAATGGTATTTTATCGCATTAAAGAAATTCTTCAGTGTCATTCTATGTTCCAGATTGCTTTGGCCAGTCGAGTATCAGAATGGGATTCCATTGAAATGATTGGAGATGTCTTTGTTGCTTCGGTAATAATAGTAGCACATCCATATAGTCTCATCCCTCCTTTGGCTGCATTCTTTCGGCTGTCTAAATATTGTATTTGTGCTGCTGATCTTGGGAACAATTAATCTGATGAACGTAACAGGAAAGGAAAATATTTGCCTCTTCATATATGCAATTGATATGACTGCAGCGTTATTTCAGGCTCAAATAGAAATTCACAAGCAAAGCATAGATTAATATTCAGAATGTTAAAAAAGAAGACATTTTGTCAAATAAAAAAATCAGGAGCAAAGTTGTTTAAGTGGTTAGTGTATTATCCCATAATAAACAATTGAGGTTTTATAATGGTTCGGTATCATTTTAAACTGTCCTAATGTTATGTAATGAACTTTATTTTGAGGTTTCCTTTATCCAAACTTGTGATTTCATTGGTAAAAAGAATCCCCAGTATATCTCCTTTGGGTAATGCTATGTAGGAATTCTTATGAAATTTAGAGACTTAGAAGACTGTGACACTGAAAGGTTAAAGTAATTTGCCCATAATGTGTCAAAGACAGAACTTGAATCCTAGTCTTCTTGATTCCAAAGCTTGTATTTCTCCTCTCTGTTTTTAATATGGGTTATTTTAAAAATGTGAGAATTCCATAGATTCTCATTTTTAGATGGGGTCTTCTTGATATAAAGTTCAGTCAAAAGATATTTACACAGTACTTTTCCCAATATCAGGTTTTTAACTTCACCTTCTTCCTTCTTCAACCTCAATTGAATAGTTATCCACTTCAACTTTACATTATTCTTTTCTCTTATCCCTCTCCTGACACATCCTAACTTGCCTATATATATATATATATATATATATATATATATGTATATATATATATATATATATGTATGTATGTATATATGTATATATATATATATGTATGTATGTATATATGTATATATATACTCTTTTTTCCCCCCAAGCTTCAGTCTTGGATTATTTCTACTATAATCCTCCTTTGCTCCTTTTAGAGCCATTGAACATATCTGGAAACAGTCTCACAACTGTGCTGACTGGTGCATTACACATTTATGCACTCCAGTTTCAACTGGACTCTCACTGAAGAAACACAAGCTTTTTATTCTTCCCTAATTGATTTTCTATCCTCCTCCCCACAGAAGCTATTCTAGTCCTTTTCTTCCTCAAAGTCTCCATACTTTCTTCCCTTTCCTCTTTCTATGAGCTTACCTCTTTAAGGAAAATACTGAGGACATTCAATATGCTCCTTCTTCTCCTGTTCTTTGTCACAAACCTTCACTGATATCTTCCACTCTCTCTTCTCCCAGTTTGACAAAAAGCTTGTCCTCCTTGCCGTGACCAATATCTTTACATATGCACTTGCATCCAGTCTATCCTTTCTTCTTCAGCAGATTGCATTCTCAATTATCACTTCCCACTCTCTTTCAAATTGTTAACTTTTCCCTACCATTTTGTACCTTTTTTATTTCTTCTCAACATGGCCAAGTTGTTCCTAGTCTTTAAAAAAATCTTCATTAGACTCTACAATTCTTTTAGGCTAACATTCTGTATCTCTCCCTTTCTCAGGCAAATTCTTTGAAAAAGTTGTCTATAATCAATACCTCTACTTCTCCTTCTCTTATTACTCAGCTCCATATAACCTAGCTATCTTATATCACCACTCATTTGAAACTGCACTTTCCAAAGTTACTAATGACCTCTTAATTTCCAAATCTATTGGTCTTTTCTCAGTCCCTAATTTTTTTTATTTCATTCATTCATTTATTTATCTTTTATTTATTTGTTTATTTATTCATTCATTCATCTATCCATTCATTCATTCATTTATTCGTTTGTTTGCTTGTTTATTTATCTGCTGCATTTGACATCATTGACCACTTTTTTCTATCCAGTATTCTCTCTATTTTTGGGGGTTGCTTTTTTCTCTTGGGTTTGCCTCTTAGATGCAAACACCTCTCCTCCCCACCCCCAGAACTGCTTTTTTTCTTTCCTGGTTCATTATCCTCATTGATCATGCTAACATAGATCATTCCTCAAGGTTCTGTTCTGGATTTTTAAATTTTCTACTATATTCATTTCACCTCTATACTATTGATAATCTTGATAATCTTCTCATTTTTCATGGGCCTAACTGTAATCACTAAATTAATGATACCTAGATCTCTATATCTCGAGACTCAGCATCTCCCCCAAGCTTTAGTCTTAGGTTCCCATCTATCTACTGAAAATTTTCTTATTTCTGTCGAAGACATAAGCCTTCTATTGTCTTATTATATAATATTGTCAGTATTCTGGATTCCTTACTTTCTCTCACCCTTACAAATTCAATCATTTTCTGTTTCTGTCTTCACAATATTTCCTGAATATAACTTCAATCATAACTTTATTGTATTGTATTGTATTTCTTTAGTTCAAATCTTCTTCACCTCATATCCAGATTACATATTCCTAATTGATATTCCTGTCTCAGGTCTCTCACTACTCCAGTTATTTCTACATGCTACTGAAAAACACTTTTTAATTATGTTTTTAATATTTTTAATGTCCATTTCATTTTTATATCAACATCATCTCCAGTAACTCCTCCCTTCCTCCATTGAGCATTTTTTTCTAACAAATAAGTACAAGTAAGAGTAATCTTTAGGTTATTCCTGAAAATGAGTACCTTATTCCACACCTAGAGTTCACCACCTCTGTATGGAGAGGGCAAAAGTATGTTTCACCACCAGACTTCAGTAGTATTCATTGGTTACTTTATTAATTAGGGCCTTTGTTTATTGTTTTCTTTTACATTTGTACATTATTTTTTGTCTACTTACTTCACTCTTAATCAGTTCATATGTTCCCCCAAAAGTCTCTGAATTTTTCAAATTCATTATTTTCTGTGAAGCAATAATATTCCATAATATTCATGATAATATGATCTTGTCACTATAATTTGTTCAGCTATTTCCCTGTTAATGGAATGCTTACCTTTCTCTAGTTCTTTGCTCTACGAAAAAACAAAGATTTAGATGTTCTTCTATCTTTGATCTTCTTCTTAGTCAAAGGCTATGATTATTAATTTTGTAACTTTTTTAGTATAATTCCAAATTCAGCCAGTCTTAAGAAAACTGAAAGAAAATCCAATATAACAAACAGGTGCTGTGAAGCTTTTTATTTTTTTAAACATTCTAGAAACTTAAAGGATACTCTGGAACTATAGACGTTCATTCTAAGATGAAATATATAGACTTTTGGCTTTGTATATTTATATATTGCTGAATATTACAAATTTATTTATGTTTTAGTTTTCCAAATCCATGGTGCTGGATGCTTACAGTGAATATGTGAATAATTTTAGTACAGCTGTGGGAATTCTCAAGAAAACATGTGCTACCAAACCAGCTTTTTTGGATTTTTTGAAGGTATTTTTTTCATATTACATTGGTTTCATATTTTATTTCAACACTCTCTGTTTAAAATAGAAATGGCTAAAGGATGTAAAATAGCAGAATTCTAGGTATGTGATCATTATTTAATGTCTCCATGTATATAATATTATTTGCTATAAATATGTAGATACTAACAACAAATTAGAGAAATTTAACTGATTCTAGAATTTAAGATATTTTAGGAAAATATTTTAAGTTATATAAAATCAATGTTATTGAAATATGTTTGAAGTTTATTGGCTGTGTGACCCCTCAGCAAACTTTTTAGTATCCTAGATAATTCTCTCAGAATGTAAATTGTCATAAAGTTTCCAATCTGCATTGGCATAAGAAATTTGTTCATTAGGTGTCCTCCAGTGAAATCTAGCATCAGACAAACTACAATAAAAACCAACTTTGTGTTACAGTCATATAGCTGGGAGGTGTAGTGGATAGGGCACTGTACCTAAGTTCAGACTTCAGACACATAATAGGTCAAGTCTGTCAACGTGGGCAAATCACTTAAACTTTGCCTAAATTTTCTCATCTATAAAATAGGAATAATAATAATAATATCTACCTTCCAGAGTTATTGTGAAGATAAAATAACATGTGTAAGATGCATTGCAAATTTTAAAGAGCTTTATAAATGTGAACTATTATAATTATATAAAAGTAAAGAAATAAAAAATGGAATTAGATATGTTGTGGTGACATTTAAAAAAAAAGGTTTCTTGTGCTCTTCTAAAACATCATGATAGGAATAAGAAAGAACATGTTCTGAGGTGTCAGAATGGCCTCTTTTGGGGTCACTTCTAAAAGCAAAGAACTAAAAGTCAAACCCCCTGAGTATATTGAGCTACTTCCAGGGGAGACATTTGTTTTTCTTTTTCCTTTGATGTTTAGTGGAGATAACTGAGGACCTTACTTTGTGACTGTCTGTCTTTGAAGTCATGAAGAATGTTTTACTGACTTTTCTCCTCCTCCTGCCCCTTTTAAAGGGTAATGAATATTGACACATGCTATTTAATCAGCTGGCAGTGCTTTTCCCCTAGGCCTAAGATGCATATCAGTTAGTATGATAAAAAATAGGATATGAAAGCATTGCTGCATGTTTGGATCAAATTAAATTTCCTTTTCATATACTATGTTAGCCATCTATAGAAACTTGACATCAACCTAATTTTCACTGGGATTAGGAGTGCTGGGCTTGGAGTCACAAAGTTCTTGGGTTCCTAAACCATCTAAGATATAGGCAACATAAAGAAAAACTCATCTGTTTCCAAAAGAAATCCTGCCTTCAGAGCTCTCTTCCATTTCCATCAGGTCCATATCCTCTAATTCATGGTTACTTGAATGATACCATCTTCCTCTATTCCTCTCCATTCTCTTTCTCATACTGCCTGTCTTCATCACTGTATGCCTCTGTTTCCACACAATCTGCCTTTTTATCTTTTCACTTTTCACCATTTTCTGTGCTTTTATGAGCCTTTTGCTCTCATACATATTCTCAGTGTTTAATTAAAGTAGATTGCTGCTCCATTTCCCTCTTCCAATTATGATCTTTTTCAGTGAGTACCCAAAGAATGAGGAATACTTCCCCTAATTTCATAATTTCATGAATTAATTATTAATTCAACAGTCTGGTGGCAAAATTTGGATTTGAAGCCAGGTTTTCTCTTTTTAATCTAGCATTTTTTTTCAATTGAGTATGCTTACCCCAAAAGCATACTTGTCTTACTTAGGCCAAAACATTTATCGCTCCTCTCCATTACCAGCAATGTAGAATAGAGGAAAAAAAAAAACTTGAGGTATGGAATTACTAGATCTTGAATTTTAATCCTAGTTCTGATGCATAACTACCCATGTGATCATGGAAATGAGAGGACTGAACTACATTTTCAAAGTTATTTCCACTTTAAATATATGATCTTCTCAAAAGGATGATTTGTGAGATACTTTAAAAGGGTATGTTCAGTTTAATTTAATAATATTTAGATAATATGAAAAAATAACTTTTGTTGCTATAACACTTCAAGGCTTACAAAGTATTCCCTTCACAATATTTATGACATAGGTAGATTCTTCTCATTGGAAAGTTTGATAGAGATTAAAATGAATTTTTAACAAAGAATTTGTGACAACAACAGAGATTCTAGGAGGCCCTTTATTATGTAAAAACAGGTTGGAAAATGGTTATGGTCCTTAAGCAGAAGGCAAGGCAGGTTGTGAAGCTGATGAGATAATCCTTTGACTGCTTTGAAAAATTCTCCCATTACACCAAAAAAAAGTTTTGTTACAGAAATATTGGTAAACATTTTTTATCATAAAATCTATTATTTCATTAAAATACTAACAGCTAAGTCCATGAACATCAATGAGTTTCTTCCTCAACCATTTTAGTTTTGTCCTGTGTAGAAAGCCATTGGAATTAGAAAAATCAAATGTCAAGCAGTTTTACCATGAAAATAAACAGTCTAACCTTCTTCTTACAGCAATGCCAAGAATCAAGTCCTGATCGAATTACCCTCTATGGTTTGATGATGAAGCCAATACAACGCTTCCCACAGTTTATTCTTCTCCTCCAGGTAAAGGGCAGAATATGAGTTTGATTAGTCCAATTATTCTATTTTCCCATGATGTATTTTTAAATGTCTTTTAATCTTCCAAAATAATGAAGTCTCTTCTCTAATCCCTTTAGATAGGGGATGCTGTTGTTCCTATTTAATTGTGGATATAATTTAATACTAGACTGAAAAGACTTGAATTTTTTCAATAGATAATAGGAATCTTTTTGTGATTATATTAATGCTAGAATTTTTACTCTGTGATCTTTCTTCCCCACAATTTAAAGTATATATGTTTTATTTCTATAGAGTTATTTGTATGTTGTCTTCCTGTTTATAAGCTTCTTCAGGCAGAGACTATTTTTGTCTTTGTATCTCCATGGCTTAGCATTGTACCCAAGACATAATTGACACTTAAGTGCTTGTTAACTTGAGATGATTGAAACTGTATCTATTGAAGATTAATATAGCACTGGTATTGCATGAGTGGGAGGAGAACAAGGTCCTAAAAACCCAAAGAGAAAAGAGGGTGGTCATCAGTCTCAAATGAAGCAGAAAAACCAGGCGAGTGAAGTATCATGAAAACAGAAGGAGGAACTGATGAGAAATGTCAAATGCTGTGAACAGGTCAAGGAAAATGAGGACTGAGGAAAAATCATTAGATTGGTTAAAGAGTCTGTTACTGTACTTTTGAGAGAACAGTTTTCCATTATGTGTGGGAAGTTCTGAAGCCAGCTTGAGAGAAGTTAGGAAATAAGAAGGGTTGTGAGGAAATGAGTTTGGTTAATGCAGACAATTCTCAAAATTTTGGTGAGAGAGAGAAGAGAAATTGGGTGAATTGGAGAGAGAAAAAGAGAGAAATACAGACACAGAGAGAGATAGAGACAGAAACAAAGACTACCAGAGACAGAACGAGCATTAATGAGGGTATAGATTTTAGAGAAATGTTTTTAAACAACAGGTAAGGGAAAAATCTAAGCATCTGTATAGTTAGAAAAGAAGGAATCAGGAGAGATTGGAGTTGTAAGAAAGAGAGGGAATAATTAATATTTAAACTGAGAAATTTTGTTGAAATCAAATTAAGCTACAAGTTGAGAAATTTAAAGTATTTTACATTTCTTTAAACATGGGTTAACATATTGTATCTTTTGCTATATGTAAAAGAAGTGTGGCAGAGGATCTATTATGTATGAACATCTAGCAAATAAGCACCTTTAAATCACCTGAAAAGACCATGAAACAAAACCGTGAGGAGACAATTTACCTTTTTAAAACAAATGAGCATATTTATTGAATAAATATTATCCCTGGTTTTCTACCCTAGTGGTTTAGATTTATGCTATGTCCTAATTCTCTTTTGTTATTATTCTCCAGTTTCAATCATCTACTCATTTTAATTAAACCAAATGGACATTGGATAGGTTTTCTGCTTATTAAATTTGATTAGACATTAATTAGTTGAATCAGCCTTAGGCCTAAATTGGTATTTGGAAAACACTGACAAGAAGTCTGTCTCATTTTTTTTTAAGTTTTCACTGATTTTTTTTTTTTTACATCTCCCATAATTTTTTACAGTATTCTTCCACTTACCTTTCCCAGAGAGGCATATCATAAAACAAATAGCTTTTTTTTTTTTTTTAAAGAAAAGAGGAGGGAAAAATTATTATAGCAGATCAGCATATTGAAAAAGTCCAAAAAATGTGCAATATACAACACCTTGGATCTCTTCCCTCCATGCAAGAGTATGTAGGTTGGGAATGTTCTCTCATATCTCTTCATTCGAATTATGTGCAATTTAGTAATTTTGTAATATTCACTTTGATTTCTTGGTGCGTGATTGCTCTATTACATTGTTCCAGTGATTATTTTATATTGTTGTCATGGATATGTTTATTTCACTCTCCATCAGTTCATATGGATCTTTCCATGCTTCTCTGAATTCATCAATTCATCATTGATTATAGTACAGTAATAATATTCCATTACATTTTTGTATTACAATGTACTTAGCTATTCCTCAGTGTCTACTTTGCATCCATACAATTTTTTGCTATCATAAAAAGTGCTGCTGTGAATATTTTGGCATATGTTTTGATTTGTTCTTACTGATGATTTCCTTAGGATATTAGTCCAGCAATGAAGTCTCTGAGTCCAAGGATATGGACATTTTCATCACTTTACTTGAATAATTCCAAATTAGTTTCCAGAATGTCTAAATCACTTCATAGATCCATCAACAATGCATCATTACCATGCTTATCATCCCATAACCAATCCAATATTGACTTGTTATTTTTCATCATCTTTTACAATTTGCAAGTTTGAAGTAAAATCTCAAGATGTTTTTGACTTGCATCTCTCTTATTGTTAGTATTTGAAGCATTGTTTCATGTGGTTGTTAATACTTTTGAAAATTATTTATTAATTTCTTGGCCATTTATCTATTGGAGAATAGCTATTAATCATATATATATATATACACATATGGTATATATGTATATATACATATTTATAAATTGCTTGTATATCTTATATACTAACCTTATCAAAGAAATTTTATACTCCTTTGATGAATACTTTTATCTGTTCCTAGGATCATAGATTTAGAACAAGAAAAGACCTAAAATGCCATCTAGTTTATTTCCACTATTTTTCAGATGGCCCCCAATCCTAAATCCAGGACTCTTTTGTACTGAGTCACTTTGACCAGCATATTATTTTGAGGCAATACCATTTCATCTCAGTTTATATGACAGTTTTACTTATTTAAGAACTCAGTACCACTGCTTATTCAAGGAAGCAAATATACAACATTAAGTAAACTGGAACTAAAGTTCTTTTCCATTCCTACAATGGTGAAGTCTCTGTCTCTGTCTAATTCTCTATATCTGTCTCTATCTATCTATCTATTTAGCTACATAAATCAATTATCTCCAACTCTCTTAATGAAACACATTGCAAAACAAAAAGTGGTAAATTTGAAGTCTTAGATCTGCTTTCATTTTCTACCTTTAATACTATCTACCTAGGTCTAGCAAATCAATTCACACTTCTGAGCCTCACTTTCTTGAAATGTTTTGTAAACATCAAAGCAGGAATTTTTTTTTTCCTGAGGCAATTGGGGTTAAGTGACTTGCTCAAGGTCACTGGTACAGGCCAATGTACCATCTAGCTGCTCCCAAAGCAAAAATTCTTAAATTTTTCTGTGATCCCTTTGATGAAACTTATGAAGTCCTTCTCAGATGACCATTTTTTATTTATATTCATAATTAAAAAGTAAAAATGAAGATGTAATTTTTCCTACCTAAGTTTTCAGACACTCCAAAAAAATTATTTGGCAGGGAGGTACTGTCTATGGATTCCAGGTTAAGAAATTGAGCTGGTAGCTTTTCATCACAGTGGATAGAGTATTGGTTCTGGAGTTAAAACACTTGGGGTCAAAAACAGCCTCTGACACTTACATATAGTAAATGGCTATTAAAAAATCAGTTATATGAAATAGAGCAAATATTTGTGTAAAGTGTAAAAGTATTTGTGGGTCATTATATACAAAGGCTGCGCTGTATCTGTGCATCCCCAGATAAATCATTAGAAAACAGGAATAGAACACCATTACATTTGCTGCTAGAGGGAAGGCCACTAATTAATAACATGGTCTCAGTGAAGGAAAGTTAGTGCTTGGGTTTTATAAACAATATTCTGGTGAGCAAAACTTCAGAAAGGAACTTGTTTTAAAGATTGCATAATGCCACCTAAGATTCTTACTTCTTATTCACTACATAAAGTCCATTGCCAGGCCTGTATTTGTAGCTTTTCCCTTTTGGTAGGATCTGCCAGACCTTTTGCTCCTCTGGCATAGCCTTCCAGAACCCAGGCTCACTTATGTTCCATAATGAGCCTTCAGGGGATGGCTTTAAGCAGAGAATCAGTATTCATTTTATTATAAAAGACTAGCTATTTTTTTCTATCAATGATGCCATTGCATGAGCCATTGTTTCTTTTCCAAAAAGGCTGCTTGCATGTTCAGCCAAATAGTGATTCACTGGAGACAAATCTTGTTCCCAAGGTGCTTGATTTAGTTTTCACTTGAAGCAATTAATGTCATTTCCTTCTTTCCCAGGAGTCGTGAATAACGCAGTTGTGGGGGATGAGAAGTTTCTGAAGGATAGCAGCCTACTTCTCTTTCTTTGTCAAGTCATCATACTTTTCTCTCTCGCTTTTTTTTTTTCCCTAAAGGACATGTTGAAGAACACCACAAAAGGACATCCTGATAGGCTACCCCTGCAGATGGCACTTACAGAGCTTGAAACATTAGCAGAGAAGCTCAATGAAAGGAAAAGAGATGCAGATCAGCGATGTGAAATCAAGCAAATAGCAAAAGCTATAAATGAAAGATACCTGAACAAGGTTGAACAAATTTTTTTTAAAACTATATCCTAACATTTTTGCTTTCTCTTTATGTATCTATGTACTATAACTTTCTTAGAAAGTTTACACTAAGATTTTAAAAGTCCCCATATTCTTTTCTCTTTCAAAATACAGTCTGAAATAACAGCTCAAAGGACTTGCTAATTTTTTAAACTGACCTTTATCATAGTTACCAAATTCTGGAAGAGTGATTTACTTTCCTTTTTTTGGAAGCAGTTCTTAGATTTAGGGACTTTTATCTTTTAAAGAAAAAAAAATTACTTCAAAGTAAACCAAATTTCTTGAATGCTTGCCTAACTTCCTGAAGGACCTATTTGATCAGTACATACCTGGCAATTTTCATAGTTTCTTTGTTTTGAATTATTGAAAATGATAATTTTTTTTTAAAAGAGGCATTCTATCTTTGTCCTAGATGTATGAATTCTTTCTTGGCCTGTAGTTCTTTTTACTTTCTTAACTCCCCTCACTCACAAATTTTATATTATGTCATGACAGATTGAGATCCTTTTGCTCTTTACAGATCACCATCATTCTCTAATTTTCTATTGATTTTATCATAATATTTTTCTTTTTTGTATTATAGCTTTTTATTTACAAGATATATGCATGGGTATTTTTTCAGCATTGACAATTGCAAAACCTTTTGTTCCAACTTTTCCCCTCCTTCCCTCCACCTCTTCCCCACAGATGGCAGGTTGACCAATACATGTTAAATATGTTGAAGTATAAGTTAAATACAATAGATGCATACATATCATAATATTTTTCAATATCCACATAAAGAAAAAATAGTAATAAAAATTTTTAAATAGTTCATATGTACTTGTCATTTAAAAACTTTTTTATAAGTGTCAAATACAGGAGAATTTTTTTGTTTACAACACTAGAGTGAATACCATAAGGAAGACAATGAACTAAGAATATCTCATGGCATAACATAGCTACTGTTTTTCTTTGTGACAGTCTTCTTATTTCCATTGCCATGTCTAGACAATGAAAGGACTTAGGTTCAGATCATTGCGTGATCTTACTCAAATCATATAACCCCTGATCTTGATTATTACTCTGTAAGATGAGAGAAGGTGGGTAGATGATCTCTTAGGTCTCTTCATACTCCAAATCCTATAATCTAGTTATTTTTAAATGAGCATTTTTACTATGCTAATTTTGACTGGACAACATAGGATCATAGATTTAGGACTAAAAGCCTTTACAAATGAGAAATCTGAGGCTCAGGGACATTATGACTTACCTGTGGTCATATAGGAAATCAGTATGTCTATTTCTCCAAAAAAATGCTATTGTGGGTGTGAAAAGCTCATAGTCCACCAGAAATCTAAGTAAACTTCAGTTTGCTAATATTCCTTAACACTTTCCTTTCCCAAATCAAAAAAAAAAAAACCCTTAAACTTCAGAATCTTGTGATCAACTCATATTTAACATCCAAATACCTTAATATTTTATACTACATGCTTATCGTTAGACAAATAGAAGAAGGGGTTTATATATCAAAGTGATTTGGGAAAGAAAAAATATATACTGGAGCATGAAACTGGTTTTACAGTCAGGAAATCTAGGTATAGATCTGTATCCTGACACTTCTATAGGAATTTTGTAATAGAAAAGTCACTTAACTTCTCTGAGATTGTTTCCTCATCTGTAAAATCATAGCCTCTTTTAACTCTCAAACTATATTCCTGTGAATCTATTGTATTTATGTTTAAAGTTTTAATGTAAAAGATGAAGAAGGAAAGTTCTTATACTTTGTAGATTACATAGACAATTTCTAGGTCATTTCACTAACGTGAATGACTTGCTTCAGCATAGGCAAAATCATAAATCTTTCACAACAATTAAAAAAATTTAGAAAGGAATATGTAATATAAACTAATAGTGTAAATGGGGGCTTTTAATGAATGAAATATTTACTTGGTTAATTAAATAAAGTGTTGGTAAGTAAAAATAAATGAATTATTTCTGTTCTCAAATTTCTGTCACTTTGGAAATTTGCTTTTTAAAGGAAAATTCATATGCATGGCTATGAAAATGCCTGTTTTGGTAATGAACAATTTATTTTAATATTTTATTATTAATTATATGATTATGATGTATAATTAATAATATAATATTAAAATTAATGATCATCATAATAATAAAATTACCCAATTGCAAATAAATCCATGGGGCATAAATTTGTGAGCAACTATGTCAGTCTTTAAATCCTTTGAGAAGGATATACAACATTAACAACAACATGAAACAATAATGTCTGCTGTAATGTTTGCATGTGTTTTTGCCATTAAGTTAATTGTAATGAATTATTATTATTATTATGACATTTTTGATATTCTGGAAATTTAGCTTCTCAGCAGTGGCAATAGATACCTCATTCGTTCTGATGACATGGTAGAAACTGTTTACAATGACAGAGGAGAGATTGTCAAAACCAAAGAACGTCGACTCTTCATGTTGAATGATGTGTTGATGTGTGCTACTGTTAGTGCCCGGTAAGTACAGGCTTGATTGATCATATTGGTTATTTGAAATTATTCTGTAACATACTTTTTGCATAATTAGGATAGAAATTGGGTTCCATAGATAAGAGGTCGAGCTAACTTCCTTTACTAAGTTAGGTCAGCCCCTTCTTTCTCTATAACTTGCTTAGAACATTGAGAGATTAAGTTACTTGCTGAAGGTAACCTAACCCGTATGTAGCAAAAACAAGATGTAAATTTAGGACTCCTTCACTCTCAGGACTATTCACCAAATCAGCCTTTTCTTTTTGCTTAATTGGACAATTTTGATAATTCTCTCATTTTAGATACAAAATGTTAGATTTGGAGGGGGATGTTTAGAGATCACCCAATTTAACCCTTTCATTTTACAAATGGGGAAATTGAGGCTCAGAGAGAGAAAGTTATGTCTCCATTGTCAAAGCTAGTAAATGAAACAGCCAGGACAACAATCCTGCTTTTCTGACGTCATTCCCATATTCTTTTCATTCCTTTCTGCCTCTGATATTCTTTGGATTTTGGGCAAAACATTATGTTCTATTCAACTTATATTATACTTTCCCCCTTTATACTCTCCACTCCAAACTAAATTAATTTATTTTTGTCCTCTGAACAAGGTAACATACCTTCTTACATCTGTAGCTTTCCTCTTACTCATCTCAATCTTGGAATGACCTCCCCTGACATGTATGTTTCCTTTCTAACCTATTATGCAAAACTGTATTAAAGGCCACAACATTTTCATCAGCCTTCCCTGGATCTCTCGTCAAGTTTCCAAGTTCCTATTGGACTCATGATGGATTTTGTTTTTGTTTTGGGTATTTTTATATCTCTCTAATGAAAAAGAATAATGAATTTGAAACCAGAGGGTCTGGGATCTACTTCTTAGTTTTAATATAACTTGGAACAATCCATTTTTTCCTCTTTGACTCTTGATTTGCCCATCTCTGAATTGGGTTTAAGTAAATTATCTTTAAGGCCCTTTATTCCTTATGACCATAATTTGTATTTGTTATGAACCATTATGTTTTAGTTACTCATGTAAGTAGATTATAACATGTTTAAAGCCAGGCACATCTCATCTAGATATTTTATCCTCTCTAGTACCAAACAAAATGTCATAAACACTGTAGAAACTTAAAATATTTTTAAATGATTAAACATTATTATGACATATATTAATTACTCTTTTGTGGATTCAGTCTAAATTATTCCTAGTAAGAAAGTAGATAGCTTGAACAATGCATTAACACTTTTAGGGTCTTTTAATGTTTAACACCCACTATGTGATTACCATTTTTGAAATGTGCACATGGAGTACTTCAGAGTTGAGAAATTGGATTTTGTTCTTTTTATAACCCTTGTAAATCCCATTTCAGTTGTTCTTCTTGGTCATTGCCCAACTTCTGTCACTCCAGCTGCTTGCTCCACTCAATAAACTCTATATACATATGTTACTCTTGTATAATTACATTGGATATGTTAATATTACATGTTGAAGGTAGATAAACAAAAAAATGGATGAGATCTTTTTATTTTTTTAACTTCTTCATGAAAATGTCTTTTGTTTTATGCATCATAGTAAATATGATATTTATTTTATTCTAACTTCGACAATTGGGTGATTTTATGAGCTTTAGAAATAGCTACACAATCTAGCATGTATAGTAAAATTGAACCTAATAGAGTCACTATAACTATTATATTCCATTTTATCTTTTTTATCCAAAATTTTTTTGGATAATTGTCAAGTATCTTCTTCACTTATTTCACTAGTCTCATTCTTGCTATATTTTTATTTACTGATTTTACACAGACTTCTCAACTATTAATATATAGACATGTTCGTTTTAGTTCATTATAGTTTTGTCAAGTACTTGCTATGGGTATGACATTATTCTTGACACCAGGGACACAAAGATAGATAGAACATAGTCTTTGTTCTCAAGGAGCTTAATATCCAGTGAAGGAAAGGACCAATAGACAAACTGGGGCAAAAAAAAAAATACAAAAAAGAAGTTTGATCAAAGTTCAACACTCGAAGATGATCACTTCATCTGAAGATACACAGTTGTCTAGGAAAATTTCATTCAGCACTCAGGTTATATCTGAGTGAGATCATGATTATTTAAAAAAAAAAATCAGTTACTACCCAACTCTTATTTCCTAACTAGATCCTAATTCACTATGGGTATGGGAGTATGAGGTGAAGAGAGATAGGGAAAAAAACCTGAATATTGCTTTAAAGATATCCCCAAATCTAAACACAAGGAATGGGAAAGGCATGACCACTGTATCCCAGACAGTGGACAATGGCCAGTGGCCAGGAGAGGACAAGGCAGGAAGACAAAAGTGCAAAGCGACTTGATCCCCAACTGAGTTCCCAATACTGATCCTGGCTCAGATGATCCCATGAGGCATAGGCATGCATGGAATATTTAGACGAGGGCAAATTATCAGGTAACTGCCACCGTGTTTATAGATTTTTTTTTCTTCTCTTTGTTCATATATATGTGTACATGCATACACATATGCATGTATGGCATCTGTACACACATGTATTATACAATATACATACACATGTTGTACACACATATATGGTTACACATACGTAGTATGTGTATATGTGCACATGCATGTAGCCATTTACTTGTAATACTTCTTTTAAATTTGTTCTTGATAATACATTGATCTATGAGTATAGCTAGGCTCATATATACATATGAACCTACATATGTATATGTGTAACATGCATTGCATATTGTATTTAATACATGTCCTACATATGTAGGATGTTACATATAATAACATTATATGATAATTTTTTTGAATTCTGAAGATCTCTTCATATAGGGAAAATATGATTATTAACCACTTTCTTCTGTTGGGGATATACCTGAATCTATTAGCTACGTCCTATAAGGACTTTAGAAGTTTACTTAAGATTTTAGAGGTAGAATGGATCACTGGAGGTCATCTAAATTTAATTTTCATTTTACAGATGAAGAAACTAAAATTCCTAGAGATTTAGATTTGCCCAAATCATAGATAGTAAATGGCATCCCCTAACTCTATATTTGGTACTTTTTCTTCTATTATGCTACTCTGCTTTTCTCAATACTAAAATAAAGTTGTTTTAGAAAACCAGTTTTTAGATGAATAGCCTTTTTTTTTTAAAGAAAAAAGCCCGATTTGAAATTGTAAAATTTTATCAAGAAATTCTTTCCAATTTTTCCCTCTTATTATAAAATATGTTCAATTTTAGTTTTATGAAGAATGATTGCATTTTAGTGCTCATAGGACCTCTAGAGCCCAAATCCCTTTTTACAGAAGAAGTACACGAAAGGTAGTAAATTGCAGAACCAGGATTTGAACCCAGAATTTAGGATGATTCTAAATTTATGAAGTTGGGTGATAAATGGAAGAATGGTAGAATATTCAGCAGAAATAGAGATATTTAGAGAAAGGTTGATTTTGAGAGGAAAGATGATCACATTCACTTTGGATTTTCTGAATTTGATGAGATTCTCAGGTAGAGATATTGATGTAATTCATGATGTAGGACTGGAGGTCAGAAAAGAGATTAGGATATTAAATTAAACGTCCATCTGGGTAATTGACTGAATGATAGTGAATGAAGTCACCAAGGAAGAGATTAGCAGTAGAAGTGGTTCGAGGATAGAACCCAAGATTAGGGACTAGGAGATAATAATTCAACAAAATTGATTGTAGAATGGTTAAATTAGTAGAGAGAAAGTCAAAAGAACAAGCTCTGGAATGCCAAGAAGGAGGTGGGGGAAAGGGGTGCTGGTGGAGAGAGACTGCAGGATCAGTGAGAAATTAATAGTTCAAAAAGGCTTAGAAAAGTCAAGTATAAGGATTGAGAAAAGATCAATAGATTTAGAAGTTAAGGGATTATGTGTTAACCCTTGAGAGAACATTTTCAATAAGTATTATGGAAAAGAGACTTTATAAACCTGCTGCTGCTGCTGATAATAATAATAATAGAATAAGCATTTGAAAGGAATTGAAAGAATAAGAAAATATTTGATCATAATAAAAGAAGAAAAATACACATTCAATCCTGAAATACAAATATTCCTGGGAGTTCTTGTCCTAGAACCATGGGTAGTATTTGTTGGACGGAACATTCAGACAATTGTTATTCAAAATAACATTTGGAGCCAAGTGTTGCCTTTCTAATTATTCATGTTTATGGTCAGTTTAATTTCAGGAAAAAAGAGAAGACTAAAAGCTCAAGTGTACCCACATTGTTGTTGTGCAGCCTCACTCTGACTCCAGATACAGTTTTTTTTTTTAGGAAAGTCAATCAACAATTCTCATTAATTCTACATTTTATCTTTTTTTGTAAAATAACTTTCTACATTGACTTTTCCTAAAAATAAGTGGGAAATTCTGAAAAATTTCCAAATAATAGGTGAAAGCAAAAATACTGTTTTCTATAGAAAGCACTATATAATCCTAACAAGTTTTTTTTTAAATAAATCTATTTTGAAAGCTTTATATTAAAGCATGAAATTGGATTTTTCTGTTTCTGATCTTACCTCTAGAATTAGGGGTAGGAGACAGTGTCCATGCAGAAAGTGGGAAAAGTATTAGATTTAGATGATTCTAGTCCATTCTGCCACTCGTGTGATTTTGGACAAATCACTTGGATCTTCTGAATCTCTATATAACCTCCTAATACAGATGGGATAATTGGAATGACTGGTCTTCAAGGTCGCTTTCAGTTCTAAAATTGTATTGTTCTATGATTCTATGATTTTTAAAAAATTTTATTAGTGTAGGAAACTTCCTCTACCAATTCAAGTTAGCAAACGGTCTGCAACTGAGGGCTTTACAAAGTTATTCTGGAACTTGGAACAGTTACTTAATTAGCACAGTATCCTATAGCTCTTATGTATCAGACATTTACCTAGAACCCAGTTCTTCTTATCTCTGAGATCATATCTATACACTATGTCATACTTTCTTTTACTTCTATAAATATGTTAAATAAACTAGAGAAACAAAAGTCCTTCTAATAAGAGTGAAAAACTGAAGGCATAATATATTCCAGATAAAGAATTTGCTTTAATAATCACTTAAAAATTGATTTTTTTTTGGAAAGCATAAATTTGGATGCTGGAAAGTCCCAGAACATGATATGAAAGACAGCTTAGTGTACTATTAATCTAAATTGTGTCCCTTTTAACCTTTTGGGGGGCCCCTGATGTAAACTGCATCCCCCTTTGAGGAGGGGAATTTCTGAGTCTCAAACGCTGGGAGGGGTACATCTTTCCCAGATAACTCCCATTCAATTGGAAATTCAATTGGAAATATGCCTGGGGCATAGTCAACATCCTCTATTGAGTGGCTCAAACTGTTCCCAAACTCCTGGTCAAGATATATACCATTATAACCAAGAGTTTGTCAGCCTATCTTTGCAGAAGTCTAACAGGATTTTGCCCACTAAAAAAGCTGTTTTCTTAACCCACCTTTGCTAATTCCTAATCAGGAGCTATTTGCCCTTTTGGACTTAGCCCATTGATGAAGATATTTTCTTCTCAGTGTTAACCTTTCTTTGTCAAGTTCCTAATCAGGAGTTTTACCTGCTAAGAAAGCTTTCTTCTTAGTGAAAATAAATCCCCTTTTGCCACACAGACTTCAGGTTTGCGAATTCTTTCACATGGAACCTGTGACATTGACCAGAGGGGATCTCTTACCCTCAGTTCTCGCAACTCATCACTCTCATATACATTGAACTATCAGTCATTCATTAAGTATTTTTAAAATGCCTACCATGGTACCATGCTACTAGTTGCTGGTGAGGCAAAGAGAAAAATGAAAGAGCTCCTGCCCTCACGGAATTTATATTATGATAAGTATAAATTAAAAGACATTGAGTTTGGTCTTGGTTTTATTGCTTTCATGTTGTGTGATCTGGTAAATATCATTTCTGTTCTGTGATCCTCAATTTATGTGGGATTTAAGAAGTGTTCAGGGAAGAATAGCACCCCTGGTGTGAGATCTTCTACATCCTTTTCAGGGCTACTCCTCATCCACTATTGGTTTCTATCTTTATCCAACTCTCATCTGTGGCTCCAAGAAACTTTAGCATGTGTTGGGGCTACACCCTGGTAAACCATCCCAGGAGATAGGCTAAACCATATCTCAAACCTGTTGTTGATGAGTTAGGAGGATGACCACACCAAGCATATGAAGACTGCTATGGCAGAATGGGCTAAGTAGAATATGAAGTAGTCTCTGTGGAGTGCTTAGAGCTTGGTAAGATATTGAAGATGACAAGGTCATCCACTGCATATAGGATCATCATTAGGCATCTCGAGTTTTGTCCTGAGCTGCTAGACTTCAGGCACATAGAGAGTAAAGATGATGATTTAGTGCAATTCTGCCTCACTAAAAAATCCATTTCATTCACAAATCAAGATATCATCCTGTGATGTCATTGGTATTCTTTGAAAATGAAGGATAAACAAGTGCAATAGTTTTCTCATACATACCACAGAAATAATTCCACCTCCTATCACAGCAGGTTTGCCTTGAGGATCAAAAGAGAAGATGTAAATAAAAATGCTTCATGAAATTATATAAATGTAGGATATACTATCTCATTCCATCTCTTCCCACCCCTAGCTTTTAAATTTCCTTTTGTATATAATCTTTCTCTATTATAATGTAAGCTCCCTGTGGGATAGAACTTTTTTCTTTTACATGTATTTGTTTCAGTAGCTCAAAAGAAACATGAGATGAATAAATTTAGAAACATCTCATCTCTACTCCAATGTTCATATGAACTATTTGTGCCTGACCTTTGGTAGAGCCTTCTGAGCTCATATAACTCTAATGTAGTGATATCATTTTGGTTCTCTTCAAAAACAAAGGATCTGAGTTTAAATTAGACCTCAGAGCCTTCATAGTAATGTGACTCTATACAAGTCACTTAACCCTGATTGCCTCCAAAAATAAAAAAAAGTTGGAAAAAAAAATCAAATGCAGCCTTATTCTCTCTTTCTGTCACTGAAGTCTGATGGCATGAAAAAATCAAGATGACTGATAATAGTCCTATATGTTGCAATTGGCCTTGTCATGTTCAGTATCTGACCAAGTTCTAAGATATCCCAGCCTCCTACTCGATGAGCTCCAGTGTCCCCTGTTACCTTTAGCATTGAACAGTATCCATTTGTAGTGTTCTGTCATTTAAATCTCTTCATAATTTGCTTCTTTATGGCAAATGTATTTCCAGCCATCTTCTATTTTATTCTCAACTTTAATGTGTGAGCTAATCTGGCCTATTTTCAAGTTCTAGAACATGATGCTCTATCCATTATATTCTTACCTTCTTACTGATCTTCCTGGGATACTGTGCCTCCTAGCTTCCCTGGCTTCTAATCAAGACTCGGATCAAAGTCTACCTTTTTCAATAATGCTTTTCTGATCTCTCCCTCACCTCCAACTTTAATGTCTTCCCTTTCAGAGTACTTTCCTTCTACTTCATATATATCTGTAGGAACTAGTTCAAATTAGTAAACATTTATTAAGTATATCCCCTATTAACCTATTAAACATATACTAGCCACATTATTAACACTAGTGATTAATAATATTAATTAATGTAGATAGAATGTTAATAACTTAAATACATAGCTAATAATGAAAGCTATTAAATATGTATTAGCAACATTATTTTAGAATGAAAAAGAGCCAGATAACATGGCTTTGAATATCAATTCTGCTATTTTTTAAACCCGGGTATTCTGAGATAATTTGCTTAATTTGGGGGAGCTTCGGTTTTCTCATCGGTATAATTTAGACAGCTTACTCATTGGTCACTTAGATTTCTTATGATCATGGAAGTTCTATCATGACAGTGATAGAACTTTTGTTTTATACTGTGACTAAGATAAATGGAAAAAAGATCAGATAATTTTCTGAACAAATAGAAATTTTTTACCCTATAATTCTCTAGTGTACTTGACATTCCTCAGTATGATGGTCAGCACAGGGCCAGCTCATCCTTTTTAGTAGATAATTAAACATTAAGTTGAGTACTGTAATGCTCTTTGAAGAAATATGTAATTTCACTATTATTCCTTCTGTTTTCTGACTCACAGCTGGAAAGATTCCTCTATCCTCTAATGTACTTGAAGCACAAAACCACATGGGGCCTATTCCAAAGAAAGACAGAACCCCTATAATTTAACAGCTTAAGCATCCCTTATTTGCATGTTCTCTGTGACAGGAAATGCCATAAAACATATAATTAATAATATCTTGTAAAACTGTTGTGATTCTTTCAGCACTTCACATGAAAGCAGTGGGGCTATATCAACTAGCCAAAGATATTTATTAAAATGGAGTGTTCCTCTTGGACATGTAGAGGTCATAGAATACAGCAGTGGTCAAGGCCAAGGAGAAAATAGCAGATACCCTCCAACACATTCTACTGAAAGCATTATTGTGGTCGCCAATGCTAAGCCACGTAAGTGATAGTCTTATTATTCTTCAAAACTTATGATGCTTTTCTGCTTCTTGCCTCCTGCCTCCTGCCTCCTGCCTTGTTTCAAACTCTCAGCTCCTTAGAACCACATTTTTACCTCCTGATATTGAATGCAGAGGGAGTTGCAACAATGTTTGCAAAATATTGTCTTTAATATAGGTTAAAATGGCCAAGTGGATTAGTGAGTTAGATTTTCTGTGATTTTAAGCAAGTATTCTGACCTTTTGGAAACTATGCTAATTATCCCATGTATCTGTGCTAATTGATGTTGATTTGTTTAATAATGGTGTATGCAGAATTAATCTTTTTCCCATTTGCTAAATCTTGGAATATTTGATGTTTTGATGAATCTGTGGTCTCATCAACATGGATACTGTTTTTAGTAGTGAAGAAGACAAAGTAACCAGTTTTTTATCCTAGGTAACTCTTACCTTTTTCTTCCTATAAATCAGTCATAGCAGAGTACATGTAATGTGCTGAAGGTTATTCTCAAGATCTTTTGACATCATATGGATATCTATGAAGTATTCAATCTGTCCCTTATCCCAATTAAACAAATTCCTTTTCTGGAATCTTTGTATCTTTGTCATCTTTGATGACATCTATTCTGCCATACTAGCTCAGTCCTGTTGATAATATGGCAAAGTCTATTTGTACTCATCATAAGTTTCTTCATTGTCATTTTGGTGATCTTCAACGTTAATTCTTCAGAGACTATAATATTCTATCCCTTATAACCATACTCATAAGAAAATTACTGAATCTAAAAATATGTTTTTTTGTTTCAGGGAAAAATAATAGAAACTAAGAAAACAAAGATTTTAAAATTTCATTATCTTCACATTACTTAGATTTCCCGTTCTATGTCCCCTCTTTCTCCTTGAGCACCATCCTTTAAAATAGAAAATGAAGACCAAAAAACCCATTCAGTTTTACACACTTGTTCCCCCACCCTCATTCCCTCTGTAAAGGAAAAAGAGAGAAAGTATCTTTTCACATCTCATCTCTGAGACTAATCTTTTTTTTTTTTAATAATTTCTTAACATTTATTTTTGATTGATTTGTGGTTAAAGGTTTTTGAAATCTACATTGCTATAGTCATTGTATCTTATTATATTGTTTCTGTTTATATCCCTTTGAATTAGTTCATGTCAGTGTTTTTCTACATATGTCAACAATTTAAAATTAAGCATGTTAATTCAGTTTATCTGAAACAGCACTAATTCTATAAATTGATTTAGGCATTCTCTTTCTCTGTTTTACTAATATGTTTTCAGAGATTAATGTTCTTCTGAAAACCACTTGACTATATCCACAAAATTCTGAGATTACTTCATTATCATTCTTTAATATAGCTGTTAGTCATTGCTATGTTTTGTTTTTTGATATACACATTATTGAGGATGTCATTGTTAAATAAACACTTAGGCTTTTGCCATTTGATTATTTTTCCTCTATTAATCACTTCCCCCTCTCCCCCCACATTTTGGTCTGTAAGGGATTGCTGTCTTTTAAAGTTTTAATTATAATTTCTCTGTTCCCTCATACAATGTGTGTGTGTGTGTGTGTGTGTGTGTGTATATGCACGCACGCATGCGAATGTGTGTGGTGTGGTGTGTGTAGCATCAATACATATTTATATTCTTTAATGTATCCATTTAAATTACCTTGAATCTTTCTAATTTAACTTTTCCCAGTAGTCTTTATTTACTTCTATACCTTACTTTTTAATCTCTATTTCTATTTGGTTTATACAGCTTTGAAAAAGGTATATTAAAGTCTCCTGTATTTCAATCAAAAAGCATTTAAGTACTTATTCTTTCTAAGACAGTGCTAAGCACTGAGGATATAAAAACAAAAGTAAAACAGTTTTTCTGTCAAGGAATTTATATGCTAATGGTGAAGATAACATATACTTATGAGAACATATAAAAATACTCAAAATAAATACAAATAAACTTTCCCTTTATGAATTTTGTTACATCATTTGTTGCATATAGCATTGATGTTGTTTCCCATGCTTTCTTCATTTTTTGCTCATTTCATTCTTCCTTTGCTCTACCTCCTCAGTAGCCTCGTCCTTAGATGGGTATTTTATTCTTTAATCATCCCCCCATTTTCCACTTTCCCATTATATTTTGCCTTTTCCTATTGATATGTAAGCTCCTTGAAAATAAGGACTATCTTGTTATTTTTGTTTCTGTATTTGTATCTCCAGCACTTAGCGCAATGACTACTCACACCTAGTAAGTGCTTAATACATGTTCTCTCTGTCTGTCTATTTACTTATCTACACTATTATCTCTTTTGGACATGTGAATTTTTATTTTTCCTTTTTTTGGTAACATGATTGCAACTCAATGTTTTTTTTTGGAATCATGTGATAGTATATTTTCTTCCAGTGACTCATTTTCATTCTTTATGCCTTTATTTTAATTTTTTTTTGATATGTACCACAATATTAAGGTTTGTTTTCTTAATTATTTTGCTTCTATTTCTATGGCATCCCCTCTACCACCATTCTTTCTACTTTCTCTATGTAGAGTTGCTTGAAATAGGGATCATATCAGCTGAAACATATGCCTTCATATATATTTAAAACATATATACCTGGGAGGTATATTATACTGGCTACACACAGCAACATGGGTTGGAGATAGAGAAAACATGAATAGAATCTTTAATAAGAATTTAAGTAATTGGTGCTATTTCATGAGACTTTTATCTTAAGTGGTGGTTTTGCCATTTTGAAATTTATCTTTGCATGTACTCTTAGTTACTATAAATTTGATACATATATCTTTTTGGTGGGTGAATGGGAGAGGCCCATGTTAGGTTATGCAAGAAAAAGTTACTAGGTTGAACAGCAACAAAACTTGCTGGTTCCTTTTATCATATCTCATTGATCTTCCATAGAGCAGTTAATCGATGTGCTGACATTGATGAGATATTAGATCCATAAAAATAACAAATACTACCAAATAAAACCACTTCTATCCTTTATTCTTGCTTTTTACATTTGCTCCTAAACTTGAGTTTTACTGCCCACCAAAGACTGGATGTAATTGTTTAAAATCTTTGCCCTCATAAGTTCAACTTCATTCCGCCTTTCAGATGGCTTTTTTGGGGATTGTTGTTTAGGTTTTTTTTTTTTTTTTTTTTTTTTTAGGCAAGTCTTAGATTCTCTGATTCCTGAATGCTTTCTTACTACTCCAAACATTACACTATCTCTCTTCTCTTCATTTATTTACAAAGTCAAAGCATTCACTTTTTAACTAAGATAGATTTTTTCATAGTAGTTGTTTTTCTAAGAAAAACATTATCTCATCACAGCAAAATGTGAACTCTCCCAGCTATCATGTATTAGAGGCAAGGATTGAGACATTTTTAATTGGAATTCCACTTAGGGAGAAGACTTATGACTTGAATGCTTTTGTGGAAAGTTTTAAAAGTTTGGATTCTTTGGAAATTTAAGTAATAATTCTTTTTTGGATAGTTTAGTATTGTGGATTTTAAAAGGCTCTGTTTATACACTAACTGAAGTTGCCTAGTTATTTTCAAGATAAAACATAAAGACACTTTAAATTAAATTTGAGTAATTGTTCAATGAAATCAGAATTCACATCACTGATTTTCTGAGAAAATGACACTAATTATACTATCATATAATTATTTCATCATCCAGTTTTTCTGACTGGTAAGAAATTTATGACTTCATTCAGAGATTTCTTACAATTATATGTCCATGACTCTTTCTGTTGTTGTTTGCTTACATTTTTTGTTTTTCTTCCCAGGTTATTTTTACCTTCTTTCTAAATCTGATTTTTCCTGTGCATCAAGATAACTGTATAAATATTTATACATATATTGTATTTAACATAAAAAGATGAAACTTTTAAAAGTTTAAATAAAAAACAATAATATGCCCATGTGTAGTGAGTATACAGGAGTTTGGAGAAAGAGATAAGTCTGCTCAAGGTATCATTTTTCTTTTCTTTCTTATTTCTTTTATCTTCACTACTTTTTTCCTCAGCGATATTTTCCCAGAGATTTTTTTTTTTACTGTTAATGATGATTGTTTTTCTAGTTATGTTTGATCTGTTGAAAAGACATCATCTTTATTCTACTTGTCTTGATAAAAGTGTAGAATGAATGACATTTTCCTTTATTTAGAGGAGGATTAATTTTTAGATAATTTATAATGATTCATCTAACCCTTGAAAAGTGATATGTAGGCTTCTTAAAATGGGAAAATTACTTTTAATAAACAAAATACAATTAAATTTAATAAACATTTAATAAGTGCCAACTTTAGTGCCATACACTATTCTCAATTCTGAGGATCAAATAAGAAAAAAGAAAAACCAGTCTCTATCTTCAATAAGCTTTAGTACTTCAGTAAGGGTAGACAACTCATAAAAGGGAGCCAGGGAGGGGATGCAGTGTTGTTTGGAGTTAAATTCAGAGTGATAGATACAATATGAATTGAGTTATATATTTTCCTATATAAAGGAAGCCATTGGGAGGAGTTGAGAGGTGGTGTCCAGGCTTGAGTTAGTAAGTACTGAGCTTAGAAGTGACAAGTTTACCCTAGCAAGCATATGAAACTTTGAACTGGATTTAGAATTTAGACTTTTTTATCTTAAGACCACCTGTGAACATTCAGTAGAATCTATGCTTCTTAAGGACAGTGATCATCTTACTTTTGTATTTGTAGCTCTGACACCTAATGCAATATCTGGCACAGAGCAAATTCTTGATGATTGCTTATTGATTGACAATCAACTTATTGATACATGAAATTGAAAAGTGAGGAAAACAGGCATAAAGTTAAACTTAATCTCTTGGCAAAAATATTTTTATGCATATTTTTCTCATGTAATGGGAGAGGTAGCATAGCATAGTGGATAAAAAGCTGGCTTTGGAGTTAGGAAGACCTGAGTTCAAGTCTTGTCTCTGATCTCTACTGAATGTGTGCTCCTATCAATCACTTAATCTCTCAGTTTTCTAGGCAGATTTCAGAGTTTATATGTTACAAAGCAAGTAAAAGTACAAAGTAAACTACTTTGGGAGAGGAAATTTTTTTCAACTAGGATTTCTCTATACCAATGAGATCATAGATTTAATCATTCCTTTTTGTATGATGAGGCAATAATGAAATGAGATTTAGGATTTCTTTGATTTAGGAAACTTCCTTTGAGGAAACCCCACTACTGTGCCAACTGGCTTGTACTCTTTATTCTTACTCTGGAGAATTGCATAGTGGCATTAAAAGATATATGCTTGGAGAATAAAGCCAGTATATGTAAGAGACAGAAAAAGAATCTAGGTCTTCCCAACTTTGAGGTCAGATTAATGTGTCCAAAATTATTCAAGATATGCATAACACAAGTATAATTTTAATGTCATTACCCAGAAAGATTGAGTCTTACAAAGACTGGATCCTGTTCAGTTGGATATAGAGAAGTGTAGCCTTGAACTCACGGTACATCACAAAATCCATAGTTCTTTGAATAGGAAGCTTTCACAACACAAGATGAAAAGGGATAGGTTCACTTTGAATAATTTCTAATAATCTAATTCTAGCCCATATAGAATATCTGGGGAGATTATTGTCTATCATTACCCAGGGTTCTCAACTACTCTGCTCTCATTGCAAGTACAAGGTTTATAAAATTAAAGGAATATTTCCTTTTAAAAAATAATTAAATGTAAATTTATTAAATATTTTCCCCAGTTACATTTAAAACGATTTTTTTTTTACATTTTTAAAAAATCTTTTGAGTTCCAAAGAAGACTAATCATGCTTAGAGACTAAATCTGCCAAATACTATGTAAATATTCTTAATTATGAATCTTTACACTTCTATAAATATTTCTGTACTTGCTTTGTCATTGTAAAATTTTTCCAGCCTGTCCTAATGCTGTTCTTACTACTACTAAACATAAAGGTATATTTGGAGCTATCATATTAATCTGATTCTCACCATCATCATTGAAATACAGATACTATCAGCTTACAAATGTCTCATTAACAAACTTTGGCAAATTATCTAAAATGGACTAGAGATGATTCTCTAGTTTACATGTACTTAGTACTTAGTATAATTCTACAAGTTGACACCTATTCTACAAGACTGACACCTATGATTATGTACTTATAATAGAATATATAAGAACTAAGAAATCTGGGAGGGAAGACAGACTCAGAGATAGAGAAGATAGAGGATTGGAGGCTGGAGCTCAAGCTCTCGGACTCAAGACACAGACTCGAAGACAAAGACCCTTGTGGTAGCTATCCTGTCTTCCTTCACTTCTCCACTGAAACCAAGGCTTGTCTGAAGGTCCTCCAGAAAGCTAGCCTGACCTCAGGTGAAGGAGACATACTGTGAAGGAAGAGAGGCCACTCACCACAAAGGTCTTTGTCTTCGAGTCTGAGCTCTAGCCTCAGTCCTTTGTCTTCTCTGTCTATCTTGGACACTGTCTGTAGGTCTAACTCTGACTTCTTAAATACTCTGTTACAACTAAATCCATTCATCATTCTGAGTATAAGCCTCATTATCATTCTATCACTAGAGAACCATTATTTGTTATAAGATTAAATCAATCATACTGAACTAGAGAACAATTATCACCATGCCAAACTAGATAACCTTATCTTATCAATTCCATTGAGCTAATACCTTGTTGTAAGAATCCTTGCCTCAAGTATATTTCTCCAGAGTTCTGGACCATTACAAGTATCCTCTTCCAGTCCTTGGATTTCAAATACCTTGCAGGCATAACATTTTTTTATAAAAAGGAAAAGGTAGAATAGAAGACTCCTCTATAAACTTCTAGAGAGCTTACTAACTAAAAATACTGACTTCTATCTGAATATCAATTTTTAAAAGTCAAGCTTCCATATTTTCTTAGACTTTTCTTTAGGTAACTGTTCCCTAGAAACATAATATGTTGCTAATTTGCAATTATTAGATACCATAGTTCACACTTATGCCTTGAATGCTTTCAAGATTAAAGCAAAAGGATCATGTTCACAAGGTTTTTTTTTATTCTTATATTATTTCTTTAAATTAGGTTTCCAGATTATTTTGCTCTGTGCTCTAATCTTTTATTTAAAGACTATAAAAGACTGAAGATGCATAGACTCTATTGACTTTCAGAATTTTGCATTTGACATTGTCTCTGTCAGATTAAAATACTGTACCTGCTAAATGTTTTCTCCTGTTTTGTAAAATTTTTATAAATAAAATAAAAACTGAAAATGCAATTCAAAAATAAATAAATAAAACATTTGAGTTCCAGATTCTTTCCCTTATCCCTACCTTAACCCCAATTAAAACACTGCATGTGAAAGTTATACAAAACATTTCCATAAAAATCAAGTTGTGAAAGAAAACATAGATCTCCCACCCTAATTAAAAAAAACCCTCAAGAAAGAGGAAAAAAAGAGAGAGAGAGAGAGAAGGCTTCAATCTGTATTCAGATACAATCAGTTCTTTCTTTGGATATGGATAATATTTGTCATCATAAGTGCTTCTTAATAGTCGTGGATCATCGTACTGCTGAGAATAGCAAAAGATATTTACAGTTGGTTATCCCAAAGTATTGCGCTTCTTTGTAAACAGTACATTTTACTTTGCTTGAATTCATGGAGAACTTTCCAGTTTTTTTTTTTTTTCCTGAGAGCATCCTGCTCAACATTTCTCATAGAACAATAATATTCCATGACAATTACATTTATTCACAATTTGTTCAGCCTTTCCCTAATTGAGGGGCATTTCCTCAATTTCCATTTTTTTTTTTTTTTTGCCCTGAGAAAAGAGCTGCTACAAATATTTTGTACATATAGACCCTTTTCCTTTTTTAAAAAATCTCTTTTGGCATTCATGTGGTAATGTTACATCAAGAAATATGCATGAATTTATAGTTCTTTGGGTGTAGATCATATCTTTGATCATTTACTTATTGAAGCATGACTCTTATTTTGTATAAATTTGACCCATTTCCTTCTGTATTTGAGAAATAAAGCTTTATCAGAGAATTTTGCTTCAAAATTCTTTTTACAGTTACTATTGATAACTGTATTTCCCCACATTTATTCTATTTTCTTTTTCTTTTCACCCTGTTCATCCTCAAAAGTGTTTTGCTACTGACCATTCCCTCCCCCAATACTCTTTTATCACCTTCCCTCCTTCCCATGTTCCTTTCTGCTCCTATTTTCTTACAAGGTAAGATAAGATTTCTATACCATATTGAATTTATAAATTATTTCCTCTTTGAGCCAGTTCTGATGAGAGTAAGATTCGTTCACTTACCTTCTGCTACCCGATCTTTACTTCCCCTCTAAAAGTTTTTTCTTGCCTCTTTTTATGGCAGATAATTTATAGCATTCTATTTCTCCCTTTCCTTTTCTTTCAGTACATTCCTCTCTTGCCCCTTAATTTCCCATTTTTTAAAGATATTATCCCTTCATATTCAACTCATGCCTGTGCCCCTCTCTTTCTTTCTCTCTTTCTCTATATGTATATATACATAAATGTACTCTTTAAAACTGCCATAATAATGAGAAAGTTCTAATGGTTTACAACTATCATCCTCCCATGTAGGAATGTAAACATATGAACTTATTAAGTCCCTTATGATAGCACTTTCCTAATTACCTCCTTATGTTTCTCCTGAGAGCTGGATTTGAAAATAAAATTTTCCATTCAGCTCTGATACTTTCATCATAGATGCTTGAAAATCTTCTATTTTGTTGAATATTTGCCTTTTCCCTGAAAGGATTATACTCAGTTTTGTTGGGTAAGTGATTCTTGGTTGTAATCCTAGCTCCATTACTCTTCAGAATGCCATATTCCAAGCCCTCTGGCACTTTAATATAGAAATTACTAAATCTTATATTTGCCTGTGGATTCACTATGTTTGATTTGTTTCTTGCTGGATGCTTGCAATATTTTCTCCTTGACTTGGGAGTTACAGAATTTGGCTATAACATAACAGGGAGTTTTCATTTTGGGATTTCTTTCAGGAGGTGATTGGTGGATTCTTTCCATTTCTATTTTACCCATTGGTTCTAGAATATCAGGACAGTTTTCCTTGGTAATTTCTTTAAAGATGATGTCCAGGCTCTTTTTTTGATCATCATTTTCAGGTAGACCAATAATTTTAAAATTATCTCTTCTGGATCTATTTTCTAGGTAGTTTTTCCAGTGGAACATTTCACATTGTTTTTCAATTTTTTCCACTTTTTTTTGGTTTTGCTTTTTTGTATATTGATTTCTCATAAAGTCATTGGTTTCCATTTGCTCAATTCTAATTTTTCCTTTTTCTAGTATTTCCTTTTGCACCACTTTAAATTCTTTTCCTAATTTCTCCTCTATCTCCCTTACTTAATTTTCAAAAATGCTTTTGAACTCTTCCAGGGTCTGAGATCAGTTCTTAATTTTTCTTAGAGACTTTGGATATAAGTGCTTTGACTTTGTTATCTTCTTCTAAGTGTGTCTTTTGCTCTTCCTTGTCATTATAGTAACTTTTTATGTTACTATAACATAGTAACATAGTCAGAATGGTCATGAAACTTTTTTTTGTTGTCTGCTCATTTTCTAGCCTATTACTCAGCTTTTGGCTCTGATAAAATAGGGCTCTGTTTTTAGAGGGGAGGGGTGCACTGTCCCAAGCTTCTGAAGAGATTGTGCAGTTATTTTCAAAGATACTTCTAGGGACATGACCATAAATCCTCTTCTCTGCCCTGGCACTATTAGGAGTGTTCCCATCCCACTATAGTTATATTGTGCTAAAGCAACAGAGTTATGCTTTGCTGACTCTGGGGCCAGGCCTGGGGCTGGGACTGCACTAGGATAGTGTGCTGAACTCCCGCCCTGTTGCCATAGACAGCTTATTTCGACTGACCTTCCAAATTCTCTTTGGTGTTTCTGGGTTGAGACTTCTAGAAACTACAAGTACTGATGCTAATTCAGAAGTCCCTAAATCCATTCCTGCTTTGCTGGAGTGTGTCTAGAGCTGAGGCTGCCCTGGCTCTGCCTGTACCACGACTGCACCTGCATTTCTCTCCTGGTGTTTCAGATCTTTTTTGTTGACCTTCTTAGTTGGTTTCAGCTGGAAAATGTTCTACTCCATCTTTTTTTTTGTGGGGGGGAGTTCTGATGCTCAAAAATTTGTCTAGAATCATTATTTATAGGAATTAGGAGCAGCATAGGGAAGAGATTGGGCAGGTTTTTGCTTTTATTCTATCATCCTGTATCTGCCTTCCCGAAGGAACATTTCTTTGAGCCAGAAATGGTAATTTTTATATTGAAGGCAAAATCAAACTCAGCCTTCACACAAAATAAGCCATTTTCAAAGATCTATAGAGCATCTTAGTCACTGTCTCAGTGAGGCAGTGATTTTAGCAGGTAGCTCCATCCTGCAGTTGCACCACAATAGCTCCTACAGTATTAAGAATCATTCTCTGTCACAGACTCTCCTACATTTTGCTTCTCCATAGCTCCTAGCAGCCAGTATCAAATGTTGCCCTCAGACTCTGCCAAATCATCTGTTCAGCTTTACCTTCCTCTATCATTGGGTACAGTCTTTACTGCAACAGCAGAGAATGCTCTGATTTCCCCCATCTGGCAGGAAACAGCTATTCTCCTTGCATTAGTAATGAGGCAGTACCTGTATTCTTTGACCATAAGTCCATAATTTGTGCCACTAAAGCATTGTTTGCCATCCAAGGGAATAGTCATGTTTAAGAATTAATAATACAACCTGATTTCTCCCTAATTATCTTTCTTAGGTTCCAAAGCCTTTCAAAGACAGTAGATATTAATCAAATCCCTGTAGGCTGCTACCAGAATAGGTGGAGGTGGTGGGTGGGGAAAGCTAGACATTCTTTTGGTTCTCTAACATATATTCCATTTCTTCCCTTAAAAACGCCATTCTTGCAGGTATGTTTGGGGGAGTAAAGTGAGGAGGGAGAAAAGGTTCCATAGTTGCTATGCAGCAATAGTGTGAGTGTTGACTGTGTGATCCTGGGCAACTTTCTAAGACCACTTTCAGTTTCAAGATAGTGGCATATAAGTTGTAATAACACAGAATCATAGAATTTTAAATCAGGAAGGCAATTTCATGGCTACCTACTCAAAAAAAATAGGCATTAGTTAATATACAAAAGGAATGCCCACTATAACATTTTCTGCAAGTAGTTGTCTAGTCTTAGCTTAAAAACCTCCATTAAACATCTCTCAAGGCATCCCACTTTACTTTTGTACAGTCCTAATTATTAGGAAATCTTTCCTAATATCAAGCTTAAATTTAAGAGTTCTTGGAGGTATATAGAAGAGAGTAAGAAGACTGAAAAGTTAAGAAGTTTGTCAGATTATGAAGGGCTTTGAACACTAAACATATTTGATTCTGGAGGTAATAAAGAATCGCTGAAGTTTATTGACTAGGGGAATTAGATAACTTTGTTACCTATAGATCATACATTCCAAAGAGCATAGTGTAAAAGGTAGCTAGCCTTAAAATAATTAGTAACAAGGGAACAGGCAATGGAAGACTGAATTGTGGTTTGAATGATAGGCAGGAGTGCAGAATCACTGAGATGAGAAAAGTATGACGAGATGGGAGTTTGCTGATCTTTGAGAATAAGTTAAAGTAGATTATCAATAGTCAATCTCCTTCATGAAATTTGACCTCTGGAAAGAATCCTTTGAAGGAATTATAATAAAGAAACAAGTGTAGGGAGTTGATGGGGTGGTCTTTTTGTCCTTCCCCTGCTGGCAAGCCAGCAGGAGACCAGTGAAGAGAATACATTTGAATGGAGGCTCTTTCAGTCTTCTGCAGTGAACTTTTGAGCAGTATAAAATACTTAAAGAGGAACATGTTTGTATTATGTTGATTGGGATGAAATGATGAGAGAAGCAGGAAGTAATAAAAGCCATCTCATCACAGTTAAGTGGCTCTTTACAACAGCACTAAATGTACTTGGGTTTCAAGTGATAATGTATTAAAATGTAGGGGGATTGTTTTGAAGCAGTATTCTTTCTCCATTTTGATATTAGTTTCTTTCTTTTGGTTGCCATGGGAACAAATGTAGGTGTGAGTTTTCTGGGTGTTTTCCAGTATCTTCCCTCTAATAGCTTTTATAGTTTTATTTTTTTCAATGTAGGAACAATGTGGTAAACAATTTGGTAAAAGGATAGCAAAAATGGCCTTATAAAAAAAGCAGTCAATAATTTAGTTGAACTTCCAGTTTAGAAATAAGAAATAGGAGAAAGGGTAATTATTTTGAGTACACCAGCATTCATGTACATAGAAATTATCATCATCATGGGGATTAGGAACAGGTTTGTGATTCTGTTGTTTAGGGAACTTCCAAATGACAAAAGTCCCTCCACTAAACTCTTTAGGGTGACACCTTCTCTATAACTGTTTATAGTTTTAGATAGAGTTAAGTAACTTGCCCAGGATCACATAAGCACTATGTAGTAGAGGCAGCACTTGAACCTGGTTCCAAAGTCTATCTGCTACAGCATGCCATTTCTTAATCATAATGAAAGCTGAGACTTAGAGTTTAGAATTGTGAGAATAAAATGAGATGAAATATGAAAAGAATTCTGTTTTTGATTCTCATAAATCTGTGAGGTAGATAGCACAGGCCATTTTATAGATAAAGAAATTGAAGCTCAGAGATGTAAAATTACTTGCCCACGAGTTCCTGTATTAGAAGTGGGATTCACTCCAAGACTATTCTGATTTCAAATCAAAGCTTTTTATAGTGGTTTACTGATACATCCCCCCTTACATTCAAATGGAATGTATCCAAATGAAACCCACAAGTATAACTATGTGGAGAGGATTGTGCAAGTGGATAATTAATTAGATTAACAAGGTTAGAAGAAAAGGCCTTCACTTTTGATCGATAGAAAAGGTATCTTTATAAGGAATTAATATCTCTATTGACCTCATACTTGGGATTTTTTCTTTTTGATTGTTATTGTTCACTTATTTCAGTTTGATTGGATTCTTTTATCCCTTCCCCATATCCAAATTTGGGGTTTTTTTGTACAGATACTGATGTGCTTTGTCATTTCCTTCAGCTCATTTTACAAGATGAGGAAACTGAGGCAAATAGAGTTAAATGTCTTGACCAGGGTCAAACAACTAGTAAGTTTCTGAATTCAAGAAAATGAATCTTCCTATTAACCAGCTTAGCACTCTATCTACTGTGCCACCTAACTGCCCTGCAGTTTATTTTGATGGCATGTGTATTTTCCTTGCCCTGAGTGCTACTGGTTGACCTACTGAGACCACATTCTGGATGATCGATTGATTCAGGACAGTTTCAGACTACCTAAATTGAATCCTTGAATTGATCTTTTAAAAGGGGAGCTACAAGGCCTTGGAAGAAAAATGGTGCAAGATTCAGGAAGAAGTCAAACTTGGACTTCACTTCCAGAAGGTCAAGCCTAATCATCTTGGGGGATTTCTCTCCAGGAGACCATATGGTTTTTGGAAAAGAGAAATAAAATAGCCAATTCTTGAGCCAAATTTCCTAAAAGGAAGAATAAGAGTTTCTGAACCCAGGAGAGGAATGCTGGAACTAACAGAGATCCATAGTAGAAGAACAGCAAAGAATAGTCAGTGTGGTAGAGCAAACTCACATTGATATTGTTAAGTTTTATGGAATGGGCAGGTTCAAGAGAATTAAACTCCATGACAGGATTTAGTTCTTTCTCACGATAGAAGGGCCTCAAACATGGTATAATACAATAATTATGAACAACTCCATGGGAGAAGGAGTCACCTCTCTAGCAACCACAAGTTTTTTCCCCATTTCAAGGACCCTCAATAGGGCAGTATCTGAGGGAAATGGAGGCCCACCAGAGTTAGAAAAACTGTTGTTTTGATTATTCTGGGACTTTAATGTGAGTCTTTACATTTTTGGTAGAAAACCAAATAATAACAATAATGTTAAATAAAACTTGTCCTATGATTAACATATTAACATACTACTCACAAAGTAGTACTCAGAGATCTTTTACCTTTTCTAAGAAGTTGTGCATGCAAATTATTTTATATTCTCGAGGGGAAATACCATCATTCAAAGAGAGTGATGTATGATTAGAATTTCCAGTACTAGACTTAATTCATATAAATTCAGAATCTTCAGTTTTGGGACATAGATACAAATATCTAATAGTAAAATCAATTATTACTTGTCATTTTTATAATAGTTGGATTTGTTTAGCATTTTTTGAGTTGTGAGTTTGAATGTGTAACATTAAGATGAATGTTATAATATAGCATTTACTATGTTATAGAATATTTAATGATAGTCAATTTTTTTTCTGTCATAATCCATCCTTTCTTCCTTTCTTTCATTTTAAAAAAAAGATAAGGTTATCTTCCTTCTTATCATTAATAACTTGCCCATCATAGGTACTTAAGTAGTGTTTCTCAAATTTAGTTTTGAGATATTCCTTCTATTCATGAGACCATTCCTTGCCACCTTCCTTCCTTTTATTTTTAATGTTCTTCTCCCTATTGACTCCTTCTCTGCTTACAAACACATTCAAGTTTTTCCAAGGCTAAAAACTGACTTTGACTGTCTCCTAACTCAAACAATTGTCCTCCCTTTCTCTTTTCCATTTCCAAATACTCAAGAAAGTAGTGTAAATATATTGCTCCTACTTCCTTAGAACCCATTCTCTCCTCAAATCCTTTATAAGCTAGTTTCCATCTCCACCACAGAACTTAACTTGATGTCTCCAAAGTTACCAATGATTCTTGATTGCAGATCTTACTGGCCACTTTCTGTCCTCATGCCTCATCTCTTTTTTAATGGTTAGCTTTGGCACCATCAACTTCCTTCCCTTTATCGATGTTGATCTCTTCCTTTGGATTCCCTAATAATGTTCTCTTCACTGACCACTTGTCCTACCTTCCTATCCACTTTCTGTTTCACAGATTATAAAATTTAAGAGGTAGAAAGGACTGTCAAGCTCATTTAATCCAGATTTTTTGTCTTGTTTTAAACAGTGAAGTAACTTGCCCAAGTCAATAGATACTAAGCAATTGAACCAGAATTCAAACTCATATCTTCTGACTGTTCTTCCTCTCCTTCTTTCTCCTTAATAGTGAATAGAAATCCATAAAACTCTATGCCTAGAACTCTTCTCCCTTTACTCTTGGAAATCCCATTCACTTCCAAGGCTTCTTGAATCTCTCTTCTTACAACTAGCCTTTCCTACACAGTACCCTGAGTGACACTCAGATACCAATCCAACTCATCTTCTTGTTTATCCTTTGTTACCATGAGAGGTAGTGGGATGTGGTGGAAAAAGTGATTGATTTGAAACAAGAAACCCCAATTCAAGTCACAACACAGATTACTTACTACTTGTATGTGAATAAATTAATTAATCTTTCTGGGCCCCAATTTCCTTATTGGTAAACTGAGGAGGTTGAAATAGATGAACTCTAACATCCATCCAAATTCTAGAACTATGATTTTATGATCTCATTATCTTCCAATTTGGACCTCATTTACTATGTCATCAAGTGGGGGATTGTCATTGCCCTTTCCCCAGGTTTGCATCATCACTAACTTCTGTTGGCTTGGTCTTGGCCTCTTTCATGACTGAAGGTAGTCTCTTCACTCAGTCTAAGTTAAGGAGATAATTCATTTTTTTCTACAAACATTTTTTTTTTTTTTAATACGTATTAGGTACAAGGGAAGATCTTACTTGAATTCTTTATCTTCCCTGTTCAAATACCTTCTACCTAGTTTTTTTTTTTCTATATAACAATAGTTTTTTCCTACAAAAGCCAAAATATATATCAATAAAACCATATAAAGCTCTCAAGTTTATTTTTCTCTGACCGGAAGGAAGCAATTTTCTATTTAAACCCTTGTTTCCTTATTTCAATGAATTTTCAAACTGGTAGCTTATTGAAACTATTTTAAATATAAAGAACTGTTATATTTTAATAATGACCTCCCTTAGCAACTCACTAGAAACCTCTTTAGGTGTAAAATTAAAAATTTGGCTTAAATATTCATTATATCATATATTTTATTTATTTCTTTATCTGTATTATATAGACAATTTTGAAATCTTAAGAGTTTTGTGGGGAAAAATCTTAGTGTTATCATAAAAAAAACCTAACCAAGACTTTATGTGGGTTTGTTTTCTTCCTTCTTAGCTATAATAAGTTCCAAATGTCAATAGCTTTATCAAATTTTATGTAAATGAACCATGACTAATAAAGATTGAGACTTGTTTGAAAGTTTTTGACTTTCTTGGAAAAGTTAGGTATTTGGAGAACAATAGCTCCAATCAGGAAGATGTAATGACAAGAAATAATAAAATTCACTGATTCAGTCAGACAATAGCTATTTTTTAAAGCATTTATTATGTGCCAAGTAATGTGTTAACTTCTGAGAATACAAAGATATTATCCCTACCCTCGAGGAGTTCACATTCTAGTGTGGAAGACAGCATGCAAAAAATATTATACATATAAGACATATATCAAAATAGAATATTAAAAATGGATATTAAAATTTCAAACTTTATTTCCTTTCAGAGGTTGGGGATAGAACACTTTACACATACATATTAAAAGATTGTATTTTTACTTTTCCGTTACTGTTCCAGAGAAGGGATATTTGTATGTAGAAAATATATTTATTTTTAATTAAGATTCTAAATTTGAAAGGGTTCGAATAATAAGAAAGAAATTCCATAAAGGACAATGCAGAAAAGAGATAAAATAAATTTGAGATTTGTGGGATGGTAGTGAAGTAAGTAACGTGATACAGTAGATAGAGAGCAGATCTCAGAATCAGGAAGTCTTGGGTTCAAGCTCTGCCTCTGATACAGATTAACTGTGTGACTCTGAGCAAAATACTTAGCCTTTCACTACTCCCACAGAATTCTCTAAGGCTATCAGTTTACAGACAAATTGCTGGTCTGTCTTAGCAAATGGAATTTCCTGACTAGGGAATTTCCTATACTAATGAAATTACAGATCCAGACAGCCCTTTAATAAAGCATGTATGTACAAAACCACAAGCATATATATACACACATTTATATTTGTGTGTGTGTGTGTACACACACACACATACACACAAGGGAGGGGGAGGGAAAGGTGAGAGATAGAGACAGAGAAAGAGATAGAGACAAGGAGAGAGACAGCAGAGAGAGAAAGAGACAGAGACACAGAGAATCCAGGGGGGAAAAATACAATCTGTGTTTGTGATCATATCTGCAGAATGGAATCATTTCCAACTCAAAACAACAACAAACTAAACCGCATTTCATATCATTTATAAGGAATCTTATATTGGTGTGTGTGTGTGTGTGTGTGTGTGTGTGTGTGTTTTAAAATCAAGAATCTTAAGCTATAGGAAATCAGGACAGTTGAACTTTTTGGTCACATTCAGTTTAAGTGTACATATGCTAAAATAGCCACCGTGTAATTCATATCTGCTAATTCCTGATCCTGGAATACCTATTTCATAGATATTACTATTACTGGCTAGCTAGGAAATAGAAACCTGGTTCCCACTAATGACACAGGCTCCCTGGCAACCCTTTCCAGTACTGGCTACAACTTTACTCATTCTACTTAGCTCACTGGCCAAGGCATGGACAGCGTGGTGTTGGATTACTCTGTGTACTCCATTACTACTTCCAGGCCCTCTCCTGAATTCCATCACTCACTAACTTCTCCATTTTTGACATTTTAAATGTTCATTTATACCACACAATTAAAATCCTAGTAACTATTGGCTACACACCTCCACGTCACTCCCCTTCCTTCTTCAATAAAGGGGAACTTCTATTGTGGATCTGATTGTCATCAATGAGTGGGATGTTGTTGCTGAAGTAAATGAAAATCTTATAGGAAGTGATCTTAAAAGTTGTAATAGAAGAGAAAAAAAGATGGGAAGTCTTATATCCCCTTACTGAATGCCCTCCTTTTTGCCTCTTTGCCTTTTGGAATCTAATTTCCTTCAAACTGTAGCTTGTGTCAAATATTGTTTTGAGAGAGAAAATAATAGCCCTCTCCTGAAAGTTATACAGAGCAAAAGCAAAAACAATTCTTGACTTCAAGGAACTTAATGGAGGAGACAATATGTTCATAAATAAGTATGTATGAGATACTTCGGAATAGAGACCAGGAAGCCTAAGAGAAGAAGGTGTTAGTATCTGGAGTTGAGATGATCCAGGAAAGGCCACTTAAGAAGGTAATATTTGAGCTCTTGAAGGAAGCTGAAAATTGTATAAGAAAAGATAAAACCTCCTACTTCATAAGGATGGGATAAAAATCATGAATGTTAAAGACATAGAACTGCTTGATTCTTATTTTACTTGTTTCTTTTGACAAGGAGAATAATCTTTGGATTGGAAAAAAACATAATAAAATTGGCTAGTAGGGATTGTTTTTGTTTTGTTTTGTTTTTCATTTGTGTTTCATTTCCTTTTCATTTTGTTTTCAATTCATTTTTTTCATTTGTTTTTCATTTTCAGTCATATCTTACTCTTTGTGCACCTATTTGGGATTTTCTGGGCAGAGATACTGGAGTGATTTGTCAATTCCTTCTTCAGCTCATTTTATAGATGAGGAACTGAGCTAAATAGGGTTCAATGACTTACCCAATCATAGAGCTAATAAGTGTCTAAGACGAGATATGAATTTATGAAGAGGAGTCTTCCTGATTCCAAGCCCAGTATTCTGTCCATTGTATTCCTATTTTCTCCAAGAGTTTGGTGCCCCAAATCTATGAGATAATATTAGAGTACCTAGATACTCTTGATAAATCCAAACCATTTGACACTGAAAGGCATACCTCTATGTCATTTAATCTATGATGTGCTATATAACTCAATCATATCACATTTGTAAAGAGTTAAGTTTTGGAATCTTTTCTTGAAAATTAATGCAAACATAATTCATCTGACCCCACTAAACCTGCTTTACATTTTTTTTTTGTGGGGTGAAAGTGATCCTGAGTTCTTGAAATCTAGGTTATTCTTTGGTTTTAAGCCTTGAAGTGTCTGGATAAATATGGAGAAACATTCCTAGGTGGGCCTTGGTGTAATGTATTATTTTATTTACATCAACTTAAAAGATCTGTTCAGCTATAGAAGAGCTGTAGGGGATTGGCACAGGGAATTCATAACTAAAGAAATTAGAGATCTTTTAAGTAAAAACATTTATTCAGTTTCTACTAATTGCCAGATATTATATTAGTCCCAAAGAAAAAACCAGAGGAAACAACACATAAATATATATGTACATACAAAATATAAAATCATTTTGGAGGAAGACATTTGGGGATGGGAGACAGGCAATGTCAGGAAAAACCCTTCGTATTTGATACTTGACTTATAGTTTGAAGGAAATTAGGAATTCCAAAAGGCAGAGGTGAGGAGGAAGAACATTCCAGTAATTATATTTCTTTTTATTTCATTTCATCATCTTTCCATATCAAACTAACTCTTTCTTCCTAGGTTTTTCCTGGTTTAAGAGATTTGTGAATATAGGATATTCTCATGTATTTACATCTTCCAAACATTAGTTGATACCAATTTTATCATTCTTGATAGAATTTTAATTATTTTCATAAAATGATTCCAAACACTTTACAAATATATTGGGTAAGACAGGATATTGGAACAGTAGGTTGAATCTTAGATAAACAATGGCAAAGATTGTTAAAAATTCTAGAGCCAATCCACAGACCAGTAAACAATGGGTAACAGTATCCTGAGGTGGCAGTTTTTAAAGGTAGCATGGAAAGAGTATCAAGAAGTATGTTTTGAAAAAGCATTCCAATTTTAATTGGGACTGGGCAAGAAGGATGACAGCAGTAGGTAACTTTGCCATTTCTTATTTTCATGATTGACACAATCAGTAAAGGAATATGTAGGAGGCAGATTAAAACAATTCTGCTACAGTTGGAAGCAAATTGCCACTTCATAGCTGAAAAAGTATATGACTAACAAAAAAAGTTAGAATGAGATTGTCATTCACCTCTTTTCCCTTTTCTGATGTCATTAACTATTACATGCAGGTAAGAGTGAGAGATGGGCCTCATTCTTTTTTTCCTATATTGAAGAGTTCTCAAACTTGTAGACTATTTCTAAGTATATGTACTATAAAATTCTATAAATGGCAGATTTTTTTCTTCTTTAACAAAATTTGATCAGAAGTCAAAATAGACTATCTTGAAATATTTAAATGGTGCTTTTGAAAATGTTATTTGCTTCCTGTTGGTAGTGGTATTCTGTACTATTATTTATAGTTATACTTGTTCACAGATTATCCATTTTTACTGATTTTTTTTGGTAATTTATCTCTTTTATTTCCAAAAATATCCACCCCCAATATGCTCCTTATAGAGCCATTCCTTGTAATAATAAATTTTAAAAAAGAAAGAGAGGAAAGGCAGGTCAGGCAAACCAAACACATTAGCTGAATCTGACAGTCGATGCCATGTGGCACATGCACAATGCTCTATTTTTACAAAGAAGGATGATGCATTTTAAAAGTTTCTTTTAGAGGACTAATTATAGAGAGTTCAGTTTAATTTTTTTCTATTATCAGTGTGACAATAATTGTATATATTGTTTCTCTTCCTTTTCCATCGGTTTTTCTTATAGATTGTTTATTTACAAGTTTCATAAAAGTCTCACTTTCATTGACAGTATGACTTTTGACAGCTACTTTCATGTTAGTTTCATTATCAGGATACCTTACTGGCATTTGACCGTACAATTTTCAGTGGTTGGAAAGATCAATCAGATTACTATAAAATAAATGGTATGTCTTGACTATTTTGTAGGGCAGCTGTGGGATAGTCAGTACAGGATGAAAGAAGGAAGACCAAGACCTCCCTTAAGTCCTATGATAAGAAATGTCAATTTCATTTGTAAAGTAAATAGAAACTTTTCTCTCTGGCTCTAAGAAGAGGAATAAAAATGACTAGAAGGAACAAAGTTGGCAGTAACCCAAACATGAATGGTTTAGAACTATGGAATGAGAATAGAAGACTGGATCTGAAAAAGCATAAATGGAAGCTTTTGTTCTTCATAATTAGCATTTCTTCACATTTAACATGTTGAGCCTTAGGTGTATATGTATTTGTCTTCTCAGACCTTCTACACAGCAAAGTTTGCCAGTTCCTTTTCTTCTTTATTTATGTTTCCATCTAGTCCTTTGCCCTTTCTCTATTCTTCCCACTCTCATTTATCTCTCATCTTTGCAAACTGTTTTCTGTCCTGAAATGTATTACAAAAACCTTAAGAGATGCCTTAGAATCCCCTGAGTCTTCGTTTAGGAGACCTGGTTCTCCTGGCAAAAACAGGGTGGCCTGATTTTATTTGTCTCCATGGATTATGTTCTAGGAATCTTAAATATTTGTTGTTATTTACATAGGCACAGTTGTTATTCATGTGCAAACTAAAGCCCTCTGGATTTGCTTGCAATGGGAAAGTTCTTTTTTTTCAGGGCTAGATCATTGGATTTTTAGGCAAAGTACTAATGTAGCCATGGAAACAATAACTCGTGTGTGTGTGTGTGTGTGTGTGTGTGTGTGTGTGTGTGTGTGTGTGTTTGCATGCTAAGGAATCAGGAAGCAAAATTGAAATGACCTTTACAATGGAGATGTCTCTGTAAGAATTTCCTAGTTATGATGGAATGTGCCAGATTCTACAGTGCAGCACTACCAAATCAATCTTGATATTTGCTTTTAATGAACTTTCAGAACATTTAATGTAAGGATGGGCAAAAAATTGATTTACAAATACTTATCAGATAACAGATACAAATTAAAAATTAATTGGAACTGACACAGAACAACAGATTTCTTATTCAGGAATTGGCATCTGAAAGACTTTGGTACTTTGATTTTTTTTTTTTTGCAAAGTAATGGAGGTTCCCTCATTTTACTTAGGTTGTACCTCCTTTTATAAGGACCCTGCAGTGTCAGATAACTTCTAAGATGGTTTGATTTCCCTAAAGCTCTTCTTATAAGAAAACAAATATAGCACTTAAACTTTAAGACAAATCAATCAGTCATTCAATAAGCATTTGTTATGATCCTAATATATGCCAGATATTGTGCTAAATCCTGGGTATACAAATGAAGAAAAAAAAAATCTTATCCCTGTTTTCCAGAAGTTCACTTTCTAATGAAGGAAACAAAATGCATAAAACTATGCAAAAACAAGCTAGACTTTGGGTAAACTGGAAATAATCTCAGAAATAAGACACCAGCATTAAAGGAAACCAATCAATGCTTCCCATAAAATATAGGATTTTAGCTGAAATTTGGAGGAAGTCAAATGAAACCAGGAAGCTGAAATGAGGACAGAGAGAATTCAAAAAGTGAAAGACAGCTCATAAAAGTTCATAAAGTCAAGAAATACATTATCTTCTATGGGGAACAACAAGGAAGCCAATGTCACCTGGTCACAGAGTGCATAGTGCATGAAGGTATCAGAAAATGAATAAGGTGTCAGAAGATTGGAAAGATATAAGGAGACCAGGTTAAGAAGGACTTTGAATGGCAGAAAATTTATATTTGATCCTGGGGATCATAAGGAGACACTGGAGTTTATTGAATAGAAGTGTGACATAATTGCATTTGTGCTTTTGAAAGATCCATTTGACAGTTGGGTAGAGTCTGGACTGCAATTTTACAGATGGGAAAACAACCGGCAAGCTTTTGTCATAGTGTAGCATAAAATGAAGACCCATAGTAGTGGCAGTGACAGAGAAGAAAAAGGATATATGAGAAAGATATTATAAAGGTAGAATTGATAGGACTTGGGAATAGATTGAATTTGGGGGTAAAAAATAAAGAATCAAAGATAACACCCAAGCTGTAAGCCTGGATGACTAGGAGGATACTAGAAATACTAGAAAAATTATCTTTGGGGTTGGGAGGAAAGATAATAAGTTCAGTTTTGGATACACTGAGTCTAAGATGTCTAGGGGACATTGAATTGAAAATGTCTAATTAATTGCTGGAAATAGAAGTCTGAATAGTAGAGTTAGATCAGCAGATTTGGGAATCATCAGCATAAAGATGATAATTGAATCATAAGAATTGATGAGATAAATATAAACAGAGAAAGAGAAGATGGTCCAAGACAGAATCTTGAGGGGACAAACACTTTTAGTTTATCTCCAGTGCATCAAACAGTGTTTGACAAATAGTATATAACTAATTGTTGATTTCTAGATATAATTATCAAGTTTCAGAGGTAGAACTTTAAAGAATTCTCATAAAAGAATTCTTATTTTTTTGTGCTCATATTCTTTTTTCTACATTCTTTCCAGAATAATAATGGGTATGAAATGTGTCACAAAGGAGAAATGAATCAGTCAGATTTATTCCTAGTTCTGCCTCTATCAATAGACAGTCTTGGGGAAAAAAAAACAAACACTTTGTCTCAGCTACTTCCATCTGTACTTTTATTCCATGTTAATTCTAATAATGTGATAGGAATTATTTATTAAGTTTTTTAAAAAATCTCTATATAAGGAAAAGAGTTGTAATAATAGAGACACTGAATTCAAAGCTTCCCACTTCTCAATCACATTTATCCCCCAAAACTGCTATTATATAAATATATCTAGTGATGAGGGACTAATTCCATGAGGCAGTCTCTTCCATTTTTGTATAGATTTAATTATTAGTCAGTTCGAGGGTTTTATAGACGAATCCTAACTCCTCTGTGAGAAATTTTAAAATGTCTGAAAATGCAGCATATTTTTCCTACATTCTCTTCTTTAGCTGACCATTTCCACTTCCTATAATAATACCTATAGAACATGTTTTTTCTTCTTCTTACCACCCTAAGAGCTGTGTAAATTTATTAATTCCCTTATTTGTTGTAGCCCTCAAGGTAGAATACAATATACCGTATGATATCTCTCCAGGGCAAATATATAGTGAGATTTCTAGCTCTTTATTTTGGACATTATACTTATTTTTACTACAGTTTAAAATCATTATAGGAGTTATTTTTGTTGTTTTTATTTTGGGGGCCCATATTATAATGTTGTTAAATAATGCATTTGTAATCATACTCAGGCTATGAGTGGCTTATTTGCAAGAAAACTGCAGCTCTTTTTAAAGATCTTTCACTTATTAAGATAAGCATCATACTAAATTCTCTGGGGATTTAGGTGATAGAAAATGTAATTTCAAGATAACATAAGGAAGAAAGCATCAGAGAGAAGATTTGTAGTGAAAAATTTTTCAGCTATCACCTTCAAGATCAGTGTTAATTTTTTGAGATTTTCTTTGGTCCCTGACTTAGATTTTTTTTGGTCAGCTTAGTTTAACATGATGCTTACTCACAAAATTAGTAGGAGGAAGAACTAGCTGCCTTCACACTCAGAGGCACAAATGTCAGATTCTTGGCCTGTCCAACTTTTCAGCAACATTAAAAAGCTGGCTATTCTTTTCTTGACATCATAGCCTAGAGAGAAATTTGGAAAGCTTAAGACAGTATTCCTCCATTTTGGATTGATTCTTTCAAAATTATTTTATCCACATTAAACCCTTGTTTGTGTAATAAATGTATTGTTTTAATATGGATTCTTAGAGGATGTAATCACTATTGTACCAAGATATCCTGGTCCTGTAACTATATAATGTGGAAAATCACTTCTCATTTCTAAATCACAATTCATTTTTCTAAAAAATGAGGAAATTTGGACTAGAGTTTTAAGAATTTTTCTTTCTCTTTTCTCTCCCTCCCTCCCTCCCTCCCTTCCTTCCTTCCTTCCTTCCTTCCTTCCTTCCTTCCTTCCTTCCTTCCTTCCTTCCTTCCTTCCTTCCTTCTCCTCTTCCCTTCCTCTCTCCTGTACTCTCTTCTTCCCCTCCTTTTTGATTAGCTTTTGCTATTTTACTCAGATAAGAAGTATAATAGTCACCCACAAGTTTGCTTCCCCTGCTACACATCATTGATGATATTGGTGCCAGATTTAGTACCAATTGACTTCAACCAATTTGATTGACTTCACCAATTGACTTCAACACTACTGCAACTCAGAACTCCTGCACTCAAGTGATCCTGACTCAACCTTCCTAATAACAGGGATCACAGGCATATTTCATCATTATTCTAATGTAATAACATTAAATCAATTGATATTTATACATATATTGATGTTGTCTCTGGAAGGTAGGGTAGAGCTATAATTTCAATCCCTTGTATGAAATCCCCTCTGCTAATTCAGGTTGTCAAATTATCTACAACACAAAAAGTACTTGGGACACTGACAGGTACATTATCATTGTTACGTTATAATGATATGGAAGAGGCAGGATCTGAATCCATGGTTTCAGGATTCCAAGGCTGATTTTCTTTCAAATTTATCTATTTAATAAATTAAAAGAATATATGTGATATTAAAAATGAAAAATACTTTGTTAATAATTATAAATATAGTACTAAGATGATTGGGATAGCACTACAAGTAGACTTTAATAGTTTCTATTTTGGCAAAGATCCTCTTTAAAAAAAAAAAAAAACTCTGGAAACACTGGAAGCAATTAGTCAATGAGAGTTGAGCTGGCGAGGAAATACAAAGCCAGAATTATTATGGATGTAGGGTTCCAAATTCACAGAAGGGATTCATAATGGAAGAAACTGAAAACTACATCTCTTCTTAGATATAGTTTCAGTATATTTGAGTAGATCCAATTGAAAGTTCAGAGTTTCCACTGGTGAGCCTTAAAAAATGAAGGGATCAGAAGGTTAAAGATAACATTACTTTGTGGTTTCATGGTATCTTTGGTCCAAAGAACTCTGAGAAGTTGCCTAATTCCTCAGTTATCAGTACACCTTGCTGCATCCACAATGAATTATACAACAAATATTTTGTGTAGTAACATTAAATCTGGCATCAGCAACCTAAGGACTCAAAATTATACAATTAACATTATGATTAAATTTGTCCTATAATTATGCAGCCAAAATACTTTAAATGTCACAGAACAACCAAGCTCATATGATGCTCTGAATGTGAGTTATTATGGTAGTTTTTCTTTTAGGTGATATTCTCTCTTTGACATCCTTTCCTTTAATATTGAAGCTCCTAATTACTTCAAAGTTACCACTATTTTCAGATGAATAATAAGACAGAAGTAATGTATTTCACATGAGGTACTTAAGATATTTCATACATTTAATAAGCATTTTTGGTTGTCAGTAAATAACATTTTCATGTTACAAATGGAATACAGACTCAGAGAAATTAAACCTTATTCCCAGAGTAACACAGTGAATCTTTAGCTGAGCTAGGAATAGATTTTAGAGAACCTAGTTAGTCATCTTGTGATCTCATTTGCACCCACTCAATTTAGTGTATGATTTCTTTCCTAAGACTGGAAAGAACCACTTTTAATGTATGCTATGTATATTTAATATGAGAAAAAGATACAGCTTAAATAATAAACAAGCTTACATTTATAGTGCATTGCAATCTATAATAATTTTAGACATTTATATAGCCTTTTAAAGCTTACATGGTGCTTTTTATATATAAAATTTAGGTTTCCCCCAGTGATTGGCTCATAGAAAGTGATCTCAGATTTTAGGTTTTAATGGATCAGAATGGTCTCCAAACTGTGGTCCACAAGCCCCCACTGATGTGTTTGCTTTTATTAGTCAGCCAGAAATTACACTTAATTCAAAGCCAAGGCATTTAATGAAATCACATAGTAATAAAATAGCAACAGAACATTATTCTTATAAATGCTGAGATCACTCTCCCAGATATACAGATAGTGAGAAGATTGGACCTGAATAGGGATCACATATGGTGAATGTTTATGTCCCTCGAGGGACAACCATGCCTCCAATACTGCAGAACTCCCTCTAGTTTCTGCTGATGCTTTAACTTTGTCCTCTGCTGGGTCTGCTTCTGTCCAGCTAGATTTTCCCCACTAGATATCATGTTAATTTTCTCATGAGTGTCCCAGTTGATCTTTAGTCTTTATCTGGTCTTGAGTTGTCTTCAGAATCACCTCATACTATGTCTAATTTCCAGTAGGAATTTCATAATTAATAGAGATATTTAGCATTTATATAGCATTTTAGGATTTGCAAAGTGCTTTAAAGATATCTTCTTTTGTTCTCACAACCACCCTGGGAAGTAGGTACTATTTTGCCCATTTCTTATAGATAAAGAAACTCAGACAGACAGTTTAAGTTACTTGCCCAAGATCACATGATTAGTTAAATGAGGTTGGATTTGAATTTAGATCTTCCTTACTTTAGATTCATAATTTTATCTACTTTACTACCTAACTGCCTCAATGAATTAGTAATCCCTTTCCCTTCTGCTTAGGACTACTGTTCCTTCTCCCTCCCACTGGGTCTCAGCAGTAGTCTTCAGCTGAAGTGCTGTTCCCAGGGCCATCTGCTACTCTGTTTTCTTCTATCTAGTCAGCAGATTATATGGCTTGAAAGCTTCTTCTCTGAAGGAAGAGAGAGCTACATCGCTCTTCAAGTCAACAAGCATTTTTAAGTACTTCCTATATGCCAGTCGCTGGGCTAAGTTCTTGGATATTAAGGGAGATAAACAACCCTATCTTTGAGGAGCTTGCAAACAATAATGTACATGCAAGATTTTTACAAGGTAAATTAGAGCTAATCACAAAGAGAAGGCTCTAAAATTCAAAAGGACTAGGAAAGGCTTGTAGAAAGAGGGACTTACATGGATACTTGAAGGAAACCAGGGAAACAAGAAGGTAGAGAGGAGGAGACAGTGTTCTAGACTTGGGAGAACAGAAAGGGAGGATATTCAAGGATTAGTTGTTTCACCTTTTCTCTTAGAAAAAAAAAATTAAAAAAAAAAAACTATAACTATGTCTTCTCTTTGAACTCTTCCTTCATTCCAACCAGTATCTGACTTAGGTCCAAAAACCCATTATATTTCTTATCATACTCCCCTGGATAAGAAAACTATTACTTCCTCAAATAGGAAAAATGTGAAGTGAAATTATGGTGACCAAATCAATTAATACAAAGGTCTCTATTTGCTTGTATTGCTCATTTGTATTAGCTTATATAGCTAAAATTTCATGTTTCCTTGAATCTCTTGGCAAACAGATGAAAACTTTTTTTCCTCTAATGTAAACCTTTCCTAATTTCCCTGTGTCTCCCTCCACTATCTTAGTGCTTTATCCCTCCTCAAATTACTCTATTCATACACCTTAATATTTAAAAAGAATCTTTAGACCAACAACTCTAAGTAATTAAAATATTATTATTTCTATTTTCTAAATAGACTATCGATGCTTCTGTTTGTTTCAAGTCTCTCTACTCTAATCTGTCCTCTATTTAGCCACTAAACTGATTTTCCTAAAGTGCAGATTCAATAATGTCGTTTTCCACTTATTCTTCCCTACACTAAGTAAACTCCATTGGCTCCCTATCACCCTCCAGAATCAAATACAAAATACTCTGCTTGCCATTAAAAGTTCTTCATAACCCAGCCCTTTCTAGTCTTCTTACACCTTATTTCCTAATCAAATGCTCTTTAAATTTGTGATACTGGCTTCCTGGCTGTTCAGTGAACAAGACATTTCATCTGTTTGGTCTGAGTATTTTCTCTGGATGTCTCCCTTTTTATGCTTCCTTTCCTCAACTCTAACTGCTGACTTGCCTAGTCCTAAATAAAATCCCAGTCTTTTTAGGAACCCTTTCCCAAACCCTCTTCATTCTGTTATACCACAATTTTCTTTTATTGTCCTAAGTTTCCCTAATTATCCTGACCTAGTCCTGACTCAGTTTCTCTGCTTCAGTTTATAATTATCAGCTCAAAGCTCAGTCCTGCAAAACCTCCCCTCCCTCTTTATCAGAATATCTGATAAAGATAAAAAATCTTATGTTTTAGAATATCAGAATGCCTTTCCCCATCCCAAGCTATCGGAATGTTAGATACCATCTTATCAAGATGCCTCTCCCTATGTCCAGAGTGCCTCCCCCTATTATGTCATCCCTTTCCGGAAGCTCACCCCACCCTGTCAGAGTCCTGTTTCTGCTTTCAGTACCCTGACTCCACCCCTGCCTCAGGATACCCCCTGAGTCTGAGCCATGGGTATATAGGTCATTGAGAACTCACATTGTTTGCTGGATTCTTGGAGACGATAGTCTCATTCAGCCCTGGGACCAAACCATGTATCCATTTGGTCCCAGTAAATCTCTCCTATTTAATAAATTATTAAATACTCTCTAATCTCTATCTTGCCTCAGTTTCTCTGGCATTACAATTCTAGTGCCTTTGCTTTATTATTTATTTCCTGTTTATTCTGTATTTATCTTCCTTTGTATATATTTCTTTGTATGTTGTCTCCCCTTCTGCCTCTTTTCTATCAATCATTAATTCAGTGCAGTACTGGCACATAGGAACTATTTCATAAATGTTGGTTGATTAAGGAAACTGAAGCTCTGGAAAGTAAAGGGACAAACAACCCATGAGACTTTGACTTAAGTTTCTTTGCTTTAATTGTGGGAGTCTTTTTGCTATAATCTTTCCATGTTGCCTTCTAAAACAATGTCCAACTATAGTATGCTATACGTTCCTGATCATTTTCCCTATTTTAGGACTTATAGCTAGAAAGATATATTAAAGGTATCCTAAGGTACAGTGATAATACACTTTAAAATTTTTTTGATGGCTCCATCTAGAAAAGGTAGAAATTTAGAAAAGAAGATATATCCTTTGTCAGATCACATTTCCCAATTTTATATTTGGATATATGTGTGTATGTATATGTATGTATGTTTGAATGGATATGTCAATGTAATTCTAGTTAATCTGAAGCATTTGGAACATTGTCTGATCTTTGATACCTCTTCTTAAAACTAGTCAGTTCAACATTTAGTTTTCAACTACAAATAAATGAAACCTACTCTAAAATAGAATCTATCATAAAGATATTAAATGAAAATGTATAGATTGACAGTTGGATAGGATTTTTAGGAAAAAAAAAAACAAACCTAAGTCAACCCCTTTATTCTAAAATGGTTTTTAAAAGTGAAAATGCAGGATTTTTGAGAAATTAAATGTATTGCCTAAGGTGGTTTTTTGTTGTTACTCATTACATAATCTTTGCATATATTTCTTATTCTGTATCCTTTGAACTTTGCATCTATTCAGATGAGTGTTCCCATGCTTCTTCATGTTTTTGTATTCATTATTTCATACAGTGCAGCAATATTTCATTGTATTCATGTGATGTACTATAATTGAATCAAGCATTTATTACCTTTTACATTCTAATCACTAGGATGCAAAAACAAAATCAAAACATTCTCTATCATCCAGAATCTTAAATTGCATTAGATATAATTCTTCCTACCCTTTCCTCACTAAATACTTTCAGCATATTGGCTACATCATGAAAACTGAACAAACTAGCCAAAATATAAAAGAAATAACAAAAAAGTGGGATGTTTTTAAAATTTTTCATGTAAATAGGAATAATTAAGCAGAATGATTAAAAAGCAGCTCATTCTTTCTTTACTAATAGGTTCTTGAATTGTTGTTTTTTTTCATCTCACTTAGGGATGGGAATAAAGAATCCTGCAAAACTTCAAGAGAAGTACAAGATAACAAAGCCCCTCTTTTTTCGATGCCCACTTTGAAATCTTTATTTCAATTGCATGCAATAAATTAAGCAGTTGTTTCTATGAGTCAAAGTCTAAGTTAAATAGAAGCTAAACTGAATTGGTAATTACCATTCAACACATGTAGACAGGCATTTCCATGTAAAAGCAACCAGAGTTGTTTTCTTTCTATCAGTTTGTACATTAATAGTAGATCTGCCAGTCCTTTGGTACCTAAATGATTGTGAAGAAATGTTCTATTCTTAGTTGTGATAGTAACAGCCTGTGGCATGTTTAAGTAAGCATTTCAAAGCAGAACAGAAAATATCTTAAGTCAAAGTCCTGGCAGGGCTGTCTATGTCAAGATGTTGCTCATTTCAATAGCAGAAAAAGTCCATTCCTTGGGGGGATAGAGTGGGGGGGGGGGGGACTTCTCATCAGGACTAGGAGGGGAAGTACAGGACTAGGAGTGAAAAGACCTGTATTCTTGTCTCAGACCTGCCACTAACTTTGTGACCTGGAGACAGTTCCTCTAATCCAAGTCTCAGTTTTCTAATTTGCACTGTCAGTAGCCTGCTGTCATATTATGTTCCACACCAAGGAGACTTCAGGTCTTACATCCTCACCCTGAGGATTTGTTCTGCAGAGCGTGGTTTCTCTGGAGATGTCATATGTAATACTTGCTTACCTAAAAGTTTATTCATTTTTTTAAAATGGAACCAACTTAATGATGTTAAGCAGAACAAATAAAACAGTATTTATAACGTATTTTCTATGCTAGGTGTTGAGGAAGAGATTGGGGAGTCTTGAGGGTAATTTTGTTGATATTCCCAATGAAGAAACTTCCTTTACTTATGTAGGTCAGACAACATGCATTTAAATGCTACTATGCTAAACACTGGAAATACCCAGAAAATAAAACCAAATCCAAACACATATATACACACACTTACAAATACCTCTCTATCCTCAAGGAACATACATTCTAATAGAGGATGCAACTTGTAGATTTCTAGTTAAATATGATATATTGATATCTATATGTCTATCTATTTATCTATCTACACATACATATACACATTCCATGCATAGATGGAAAGCAATCTGACAGCGGAAAGCATTGTTAATTAGGATTTAGGAGACAGAAGGGGAAAGACTTCAGAGGATGGGCTTCAAGCTAAGTCCTAAAGAAGACTAGGAAAACTAAGAGGTATCACATGGCTTATATTATACATGGCAGAGGCAGCTTAGAATTTAGTCCTTCCTAATTATAACAGGATTGTCTGTCCATTCTACTGTGTGCCTTCTCAGAGGGACTGTGGAATCAAAAATAACATGAAAAATCATTACTGCTCTGAAGAAATTTTATTAGTAGTGATGTGGTGCAACCCTTGGAATTGATATAGTAGAAATCCCATTAACAGTAGAGACCTCAATACTTTTTAAGAAACCCCACACTACCTGACCTTGGGAATGATGCAGTCACCTTAGGAATGTAGCTAATGACGTAACATTAGAAAATATATGTGAAAGAAAGGGAGTTGGGCCTGATATCTTTATTCCATGCTTCAAGGATATCTGGTTTGTCATCCAAGTCTGGACGGCTATCTTGCATCTGAAAGCAAAAAATGAACACTCCTTAGAGTTCACTCTCTCCTAGGACCTTCCCTTCTCCCTAACTCTCTAGTCCCTGCCCTTTCTTTCTCTCTCCCTTTCTACCTCTGACTTTTAAGTAGTGCTTCTTCACTCTCAGGGCCCAGTAGACCTCATTTTGGTTAGCCTGTCTGCCTATCATGAAATAAACTTTTGGCTATGAGATCACTTTTATGAGTCTTTCACATTCCGAACCACTCTCCCAACCCAGTGCTTCATTGATAGGATGGTACCCCATTTTAAAAATTGTATTTAATGCTACTTTAAAACATTTGCTTTTATTGAAACTAAATTTTAACTCATTTATATAAGCTTATTTCTTTCCTTTTCTTTATTTGTCTTTTACTCTTACCTATATTTTTCTTTCTCTTTGCATTTTTCCTCCTTCAGACAGGAACTTTTTTTGGTACTAATTTGTTTCCATTTTTTATTTTTATTTGTATTTATATTTTGATGCAACATCTTTACATATTTTTGTTTGTTACAGATAAACTTTACATGGGGCCAGGACAGCTGTACCATGATTTACAAAATTTGTTGCATGACTTGAATGTAGTTGGTCAAATCAGTCAATTGATAGGAAACTTAAAAGGAAACTATCAGGTAACCTCCCTCTCTCTCAAATGTATTCACTTTTCAATGCTAGTTTCATTTCAAAAGCTCTAATATCTTGTGAAATTCCAAATACAATATTCCATTTTTCCTTTTTTATTCCTAGACATGTCAGAATGAATTTCAGCCTTCCTGGCTGATTTGAATTATTAGTATTCATCTTTGAAAAATAATAGGAAAATTATGATCCCCTCCCCTGCCATTGTCATAAAGTCTTTTGGCTATCAACTTAGTTTCTTTTAAATTAAATCTTACTTTTATTTGGACAATGCCATAGTGCATCTTGAATTTCCAAAAAAAAAAAAAAAGGTCACCAGATATAAGACTTAATCTGTCTTTCTGAATTTTCTTGCTTTGAATATAATTGCCATTTCATGGTTACTTTACAAAATTTTTTATGTTGCTATTGTTTTGTGTAGAACTTAAATCAGTCAGTGGCACATGATTGGACGTCAGGTTTACAAAAGCTTATCATGAAAAAAGAAGATGAAATCCGAGCAGCTGATTGCTGTCGAATTCAGTTGCAGCTCCCAGGGAAACAAGACAAGTTAGTAGAACTTTTAAAATGAGATTTCTTTTACTATAAGCAACTTCTTTGGGGAAAAATGACTATTTATATTAGAACTATCTTTATTTTTTAGTCCTACTGATTGTATTAGACAGATAAAATGTGTAATTAAATTTCAGGTGAAGGAGCTTACTTTTAAAAAAGTGATTACTATTTTATTATTATTTCTGGCAGGTCTGGACGGCCTACTTTCTTTACAGCTGTGTTTAATACATTTACCCCTGCCATCAAACAATCTTGGATCAACAACTTACAGATGGCTAAGCTTGCCCTGGGTAAGATTTAGTTACTTAAAGTTACATGAAGCATTCTTACACTTTCCCTGGTTACTTTTCAAAATTACTATAAGATATGTTTATAAAAGGAAAATATGAATAGAATGGCTTCCCATAGTGATTGGAAAATAAACAAAATGGCCTCTTTACTATCACATTTAAACATTGGGAACACTAATGTGTGTGGAGAATAAAACAAAATAACCAAATTAAAGAAATGAATGCAATATGTATGGTTTTTCTTTGTTTAATTTTATTTTGGTGTAGATTTAGCTTTTTTTTTCTTAATAGCTTCATTGAGCTTAATCTTTTCATTAAGTTAAGAAAACCTCCTTTTTCTCACAAATAGTCCTTGAACAAATAGTTCAAGTCTCTTGGATAGTAATCCATCCCAAAAAACCAGATGTGTCACCTTGAACAAGTTTTAATTTCTCTGAATCTCAGTTTTATCATGCATAAAATAAGAGTATTGAATGAGATGATCTTTAACGTTCTCTCATTTATTATTTTATGACTGGGCAACAGGGACTTGTTCCAATTTTGTCATCTTCTAATTTACCTTTCATCTTTTCCTTCAGTTTTATTAAATTTCTTTTATTAAAGCACTGTACATTTACATACAGTGTGTATTTGTGTAAATTACCGGGGAAAATTTTAGGTGATGTGTGTGTATTCAAGCACATTGTAGGACTCACAATTAAGTTATTGTCTAAAGTCAAGGGGAAACCTACTTTTAAAAAAAGAAAAGAAAATTAGCTCATTAATCTTTTTAGTTGTGTTTCAAAGGTGAAGAAGGGCTTTTGTTTTGAAATGAAAAGGCCCCCTAAATTTGGCTCATTTCAAGAAGAAACACTAATATAGTGAATAGAATTTAGTCCATTACCAACTTTGATGGCAAAGGAACATGAGTAGAAGAAATTTTATCCCTGGGGAACAAGAGTTTAGGCTAGACTTCTTTCAAGATACTGAAGCTCCAAATTGAGAATGAATTTGTCTCTGAATTGAAGGACTTTTAAAAATTACTAAAATCCTAGTTTTCTTTTTTTTTAACTATTAAATTTTCAGTTTTACTTACATTTTTTACCCAAGAGTATTATTCCAGTGTCAATTAATTTATTCTCACAGCTGCCCTGGTATGTGAACTCAAACATTAAGAATTATTTTGATAAAATCCATGGGGATTAAAACACCTGAATTTTATAGTCTTTAAAGTGTTTTCATCTCATTCAAGAAATGCCAACAGGCAGAGTGGTATTAAAGGAAGTAAGAAATACATCAGAGTTGATTGAAACGATCCTCTAGTTCTTAGAAGGACAAAACAATGAAATTGTCTTTAAATTATAATAAGAAACGATATCTAGGAACATAAAAAAAATTTTGGCTTGAACTTAGACCATCTACATTCAAATTTCACTTCTTATTCTACTTTGGATGAGCTTGGGCACATCACTTATCTACCTTGGCCTTCATTTTCCTCATAACTAAAATGACTACATATGTTTGAAGCCCTTTCTAGCTCTAGAGCCTTTGAAAAACACATTTTGAAGGTGCCCTCCTAGAGTTTCTTTGGCACCTTCTTGCTCACCAAAAAGCTTGGAAAGAGCTGAGCTGTTTAAATATCTCATAGTTCTATTCTATTGGTGGAGTTGAGGTGACCTCACATTTTATATGGTGATACCATTGGTTAAGAAGCTAAGATGTCGTTGTAGATTTAGTGCAAACTCAAAAGCGGTTGGCCTTGGGGCCTCCTAACTAAGTTCTGAGAAGTTTCTTACTACATTGGTTTCGGCCTGATGAATTTTTAAATCACAACTCCTCAAATTATCCATCCACAGCGTTATAGAGTGACTGTAATGTTCATCTGAGGAAAAAGCCAATAAGGTAAAATCATAGATTTTCACATTTTTTCAAGTGTTCAAATTTAATTAAGCAAGACAAAAGTATTCCAAAGTTCTAGCAATGTGATCTTTGGATGCAGATTTTTATCCATCAAAAGCTTCATAGATTTTCTATTTGAATATGATTATAGAGGAAGAGAACCATCTGGGCTGGTTCTGTGTAGAAGATGACGGGAATCAAATAAAAAAGGAGAAACATCCTCTTCTTGTTAAACACATGCCAGTGATGGTGGCCAAACAGCAGGAGTTTAAGGTAAATCACAGTGATACCCTTTGATCCAGCAGTGTTACTACTGGGCTTATATCCCAAAGAGATCATAAAGAATGTTTGTGGCAGCCCTCTTTGTAGTGGCCAGAAACTGGAAACTGAGTGGATGCCAATTGGAGAATGGCTGAATAAATTGTGGTATATGAATATTATGGAATATTATTGTTCAGTAAGAAATGACCAACAGGATGACTTCAGAAAGGCCTGAAGAGACTTACATGAACTGATGCTGAGTGAAACGAGTAGGGTCAGGAGATCATTATATACTTCAACAACAATACTATATGATGATCAATTCTGATGGACCTGGCCATCCTCAGCAATGAGATGAACCAAATCAGTTCCAATGGAGCAGGAATAAATGAATTGTACCAGCTATGCCCAGTGAAAGAACTCTGGGAGATGACTAAGAACAATTACATTGAATTCCCAATCCCTATATTTTTGCCTGCCTGCATTTTTTATTTCCTTCACAGGCTAATTTTACAATATTTCAGAGTCCAATTCTTTTTGTACAGCAAAATAATGGTTTGATCATGTATACTTATTGTTATCTAATTTATATTTTAATATATTTAACATCTACTGGTCATCCTGCCATCTGGGGGAGGGGGTGGAGGGAAGGAAGGGAAAAATTGGAACAAGAGGTTTGGCAATTGTCAATGCTGTAAAGTTACCCATACACATGACCTGTAAATAAAAGGCTATTAAAATTTAAAAAAAAAAAAAAAAGGTAAAGCACAGTGATATCTAAAATGATCAACTCACCTTTGTTAGTATCCATATGATGCTTGAAATTACTCCTGATTGGACAACATAGTGAATGATTGCTAGGGAGAAGAAAACACCCTTTTTTCATAACAACTAATGGAATTTCTTTTCTAAAGATAATGTTTTTTTCACTTAATAATATTTTATTTTTTCCTCTAATTACATCTAAAGATAGTTTTTCAATATTCATTTTTGTAAGATTTTGTTCTTGTTTCTTCTCTTCTCTCCCTCCTCCCCCCAAACAGCAAGCAATTAAAGCTAAAGTTCTTTAGCAAGAATTTGCCAACTTTCTGTCAGGCCAAACTCATCCCATCTCCCCTAGATGTTTCTGCCTCCTTCTTTCTGTCTTTAGTTTCTAAGCACAGCCCAAATTTTAAAAATCCCCCTTGTTGCTTATGCCTTTCTATATGTACTTAGATATATACATATTTCCCTCTCTACAATGTAGAGTCATTGAAGGCACTGACTTTCATTTTTGTCTTAGTATTGCTAGTTCTGAGCGTCTGACACAGAGAAGATACTTAATAGATGTTTCTTTGTCTATTGTCTGCTGTCTGCTGACTGCCACCTGTAGTAGTAAATGCTAAGCAATAAGTTATCTATTTACGTGCTTTTGCCTATGAAACTGCTTTTTTTGTGATGTGATCCCTTCAGGGTCTTCAGTATTAAAACAGCCCTGATGCATTTGAGACATTATTGTTTGAATGAGGGAGACATATGTTTCATATTTGTCTGTTCTCTTTGCCTAGGCTTGGCAAACTATCAAGAATCAAAATTAGTCATAATTAGAAGCTTTTATCTCCGCCCCCCCTTCAGTGAAGAACTGGGTCTACTTTTGAGTAAATGAGATCTCTGGCCTTGAGGCATTTTGTCCCATATTACCAGTATGGACACAGAAATTAATTATAATTTATTCTGTGAATTAGATTTTCCTGCTCTGTCAAATTTCAATGATGTTCTTTGTTTTCAATACTAATTTCCCACTCCTAACTCTGAGATTCTTCAAAACTTATTCTATGGAAAGTCTAAGAAAGGAGGAGCTTAAATGGCCATTGTAATAGAGGTTAATTCCTTCTACACTCAGAGACTCCACCAGTCTTAGCAGTTCCTGGTGCCATGGAAGTGAATAGTTTAATTTTGGGTCTTTCCTTTTATCTAGGAACAAGTTTTCATTCACTTTAACCTGTTAGATAAATTATTTTAAGTGATGCCATTACTAAGTGCTTTAACAGTGATAAGTATTTTGATTTTAGCTATCTAACTGAGGTCTGATGAGTGAACAATTGAGGAGAGTACAATTGAGTCAGTGATCTCCTTAAATACTAAATTCTACATGTAAGGAAATCTATTTTGGAGATTTTTAATTGGTTGTTAGCTTAATACTTTGTAATATATGAACAGAAAGGAATGCCTTTCACTTATATCCAAAAAGGAAAGAAAGATACTATTACTATTTTATCTGAGGATGGCACATTTTATTCCATTTCAGATTGAATGTGCTGCTTATAATCCAGAACCTTACCTTGGCAATGAAGCTGAGCCGGATTCATTTTCCATGCAGCATGGATTCCTATGGGTAAGCTTTTTAAATTAAAAAAAAAATTCATTGAGACTTCTTATATAACAACCCTTTCTAAAAAATAACTCTCTAATTTCATTTCACATATATTGGATTACTTGCCATGGTAGGGGGAAGGGGTGGGGGAAGGAAGGGAAAAATTTAGAACACAAGATTTTGTAGGGGTGAATGTTGAAATTTATCCATGTATATATTTTGAAAATAAAAAGCTTTAATTACAAAAAAAATCACTTCTTCCCCACCAACCCCTCACCCCACCCCACTTCTTTAAAAAAAAGAAAGAAAGAAAGAAAGAAAGAAAGAAAGAAAGAAAGAAAGAAAGAAAAACAAATAAAAAGCAAATCAAAACAAATTGATTCAGTCACCGCAATCTGACAATGTATACCACATATTTCCCTTGGAGTCAGTGTTTTCATTACTTTTCTCTGGGCCCATTATTAGTTATTTAATTACTCAGAGTTCTAATCCTTTAAGTGATCTTTTTTCTTTTGTCATTACATTCATTGTACTCTTCTTTTGGTCCTGATTCTTTTACTGTGCATCAATTCACCCAACTCTTCCCATCTTTCCCTGAATCCCTCATATTTGTTGTTTTTAACTTTGCAATAATATTCTATTACATTTATGGATCATTAGTTTTTTTTTTTTTTTTTTAATGGCCATTTCCCAAATGATAGGCACCCATTTTGTTTCCAGATCTTTAATAGCATAAAAGTGATCTCAAATTTTTGTATATATTGTATTTTTTCCTCCATTGGCTTCCTTGATAATGATCACAGAGTCAAAGGGTATGAGACATTTAGGAATTTTATTTTTATTTCTTAGTTTTGGTTTTTGAAAATAAATTTTAAATTATCTTTTGTTTTAAAATCATTTTAATTCCCCAAGACTGCGTTTCCCTTTTCTATCCAGAAAGTCATTTCTTTTATCAGTCATCAATAAAAAAATAATAATGAAGAGGGGGAGAAAGCAATTCAACAAAACCTGTATCTTCAAAGAGTGATTATTTTTGTTTCTTGTGTCTGACTCTTCATAACCCCATTCCAGGCTTTCTTGGCAGAGATACTACAGTGGTTTACTGTTTCCTCCTCCAGTTCATTTTACAGATAAGAAAACTTGAGGCAAACAGGGTTAAATGACTTACCCATCCTCACATAGCTAGTAAGACTGTATTTGAACTCAGGGCTTCCTTGTCATTCTATCCTCTGCACCTCCTAGCTACCCCTGAAAGAGTGAAATATGTTATGCTGTTTCTTTCTTGAGCCCAAACTTCTGTGCCAATAATTATATAATGTTCAGTTTTAAATTTGTTGTTCTTTTCATTTACTTAATTATAGTAATTGTTTTCTTAGTTCTACTTATTTCATTTTGAATCAATTCATATTATATACACACACATATATAATTCATTTATTTTTAAAACTAAAATATTTATTGAAAACTTTGGTAGAGTTACATGGGATGAGAAAAATATGCCCTTGAAATGTTCTCTAGGATGCTTTGAATCATGAATTTTAAATTCATCGACTTTGTAAAATAAAACCGAGTGACGTTCTAAATTTAGAAGAAAAAATTACAGTCTAATAGTTATAAAATAGTTTTGAAAAAAAAATTCCAAGGTCAAAATGTAAACTATAAGGGAAATTTTTTTCTTATATAATATCATTACAAAGATAAATATTCCAGCCGAACTGGAAATGTATTAAACTCTCTTTAAATGAAAGATGAAATAGCATTGTTTTCCAATTCTGAATGAACTCAGTACCCTATCATAGTAGAAACTGGCTCTGAACACTTCCCAGAGAACAATCCACTATTGTACTGCATTGGGAAAGAGATGAATTTGCAACCACTGAAATGCTGACATCAGGAAATAAGCTATTTAGAATCTGCATTAGATAGTACATACCTTATAAAAACCAAATGCTGAAAGATTGTTGTTGAGCAGTATAAATTAGCTTCCCTAATGCTTGAAGTAAGTATTTTTAAATTGAATGCTTCTAACTTTGCTTATGAAATTTTAAAAAAATTATTAGTCTCACAGAAATATCTGTAGGATACCATAGCAAGAACTGCAGCAAACTTGTAAAGTATTTGATATATCTTACATGCCTTCTCACTTTTTTTTTTTTTTAACATCTTCTGTCTCTAGGAGCTAGCTCTTCTACACGCCATCCTTTCTGCCAGCTGCTATCCACATTCTACCCCTGCTGTTAACACCCTGCTTAATTGCTTCAGCAACTTAAGTGACCCAGTATCTAATATTATGCTTCTTTCTTCCTCTTTCACCCTCCTTGATCTCCAGCTAAAACCTTTCAATCCATTAGTGACATCAGTGATAAGGAAGTGACGGATTTAATCTGATTAAAGTAATTTACACTAATATGTGAGTTAGGGGGAGGGCACAAGCATTTATTAAGCACCTACTACATGCTAGGCACTGTGATGATCATTTTACAAATAGTCTTTGATCTACACAACAATACTGTGAGATAGATGCTATTATGATCCCCATTTTACAATCAAGGGAATTGAGGCAAACAAGTTTAGTTATTGCCCAAGACTACACAGTTCCTGTCAACTCTGAGTTCAGATACTCTGGACTCTAAACCCAGCACTCCTATGTGTCCACTGCCTGGACAGTTTAAACCTCAAGGGGTTTTTGCATTTTAGATAAGATGATTAATCCAAATTAGTGAAATGTGTGAAAGGAATAATATTGAACAAATTCATCCTTTTTTCCTTCTGCCCCTTTACCTGTTCCCTGATTGTGTTATCATGCGCCAAAGTCAAAAGAACAATAATTAGTCTTCATTTCCCTTCTGAACGAATACTAGGATTAGAAACAGGATGATATAGGCTCAAAATCTTACCCCTGACACTTAATGGCTATGTGTGTGTCAGCACCCCAGGAGTATGAGTTGGTGGACAGTATTCCCCATGTTGGGGAAGATCACAAATCTTTTTTAACATTCTTGATAGTAAATTTTATTAGAATTTATAGAAAGATAGCATGGGATAGAATAGAGAGCTGAATTCAGAGTCAGGAAGACTAAGACTAGGGTCCAAGTCCCATCTTTAGCACATACTAAAGGGGCAAGTCATTTAATGCCTTGGTGCTTTTAGATAATTCTGTAATTTTGCAATTATCTGCTCATATGTTTGGAGTTTATTGAATAGGGAATTTCTCTACATGATAAAATTGTATCCGAATACCAAGAAAAGTATTAATACTTATTGATTTATAAAGTTAAAAAAAGTTTTAAGTACTGTATGGCTTTGCCTTTAGAATAAAATGATCTGGATTCAAATCCTGTTTCTAACATTTATGGCTTCTGTATCCATGGACAAACCATATAAACTTGCTAGCCTTTAGTTTCCTCATCTGTAAAATGAGGGGATTGGACTAAAAAGCCACAGAATTTCTCTTAAATTCTCTTAAAATCTATGATGATATGAAATTTATTAAAGTACTTGGTTTATCTACTTTAACCTGTATTCACTTTTTTATTATAGTTTTAAATTTTCTTTTAAAGGCATTGTGATTTGAACTACCATTTTAAAATGTGTAGATTTTTGTATTCTGTTCCTGTAAGATTTTGAACTGTATTTAAATAAGGATTTCTATGCTATGCTCATACATTAGATTCTGTAGCCAAATGGTGGATTAGCATAGAGTAGTGGCTTTGAGTGAGGCAAAACAAAATGAAAATTCTGATCACAATACTTAACAACTATATCACCATGGGCAAGCCTCAATTCCTTTCATGCCTCAATTTCTTCACATACAAAATTGAATTAACTATATGCATAGTCTCTATTATGTGGAAGTATTTGAAGAAAGAGCTCAGTGAAGCTCAAAAAGGGAATATAAGCTATTATTATTTCAACATGAATCTATCATTCGTGTTTAGTAAGGAAGTAAGAGTTGTAGCTGGAAGAAAATACTTATCTAAGAATTCAAGACACAATTGATCCCTCATATCAATTAGGCCTAAAAATGTTTTATATTCTTAACAAAATTTCTTTTTATTTTGGCTAGAGATGGTATTGCAGTTGAGAGAGGGGTGGTCTGGCCATGTAATTTAATCAATGTAGAGGACTTCTAGCATGGAATCTCTCTTGGCAACTCATTTGTAAAATAAAGTTTTAGAGAGTGACCTAGAAGAACTGAAAAGTTCAATTGCTTGCTTATGGTCACGCAATTAGTATCTGTTAAAAGTAGGACTTCAAGCAATATCTTTCTCATTCCTTTCCTATGCTCCATTGACTAAGACCATACTGCTTCCTTCAAAGCCATTATGTCTTTAAAATCTGTTTTTGTAAATTGTATGTTTATGAAATCCTTCATCACTTGATCATCTTTTTTATCTTAATTTCTTAATTCAGATTGGCAGTTGTACTAATCAAATGGGCCAAATAGCCATCATCTCATTTCAACATTCCAGCCCAAAAGTGATTGAATGCTTCAATGTGGAATCAAGAATTCTTTGTATGGTATATATTCCGGTGCATGTTCAGAAACATAAGGAACCCAATGTCACTTCTGATTCAGAAACTGTGGTTGGAAAAGCTTCAGATGTACCTACTATTTGTCTTGGCACAGAAGAAGGGAGGTAATAATAATTGTCTCATTGTTATAAATAAAACTTTTAAAAGTATTTGTCATTAGAATTAAATAGTGAATGATCATAATGCAAAAATTATTAAATTCACCTTGTTGGTAGAAAATGATTTGTGCATATGCATGTATGATACAATATAAGAGTATTAACTGAAGTTGGAAGAATTGGGATTCAAATCCTGAATTTGACAATCAGTTTCAAGAAAGACATTTTAAATTTTTGAGCTTCAGTTTCCTTAATTGTAAAAGAAGAAGCTTGGATCACATTGCCTCTGAGATCCTTTCCCTTTCTCTTTATATCTATGACCACACAAACACATGTATAGTCTATATATGTATACATACACTATGCATTATATAAATACACACACACACACGTACATAGCACAATATACTTGTGAACATTTTATAGATATTTTCCTTTAAAGTTAATACTGAATAAGAAACATGCTCCAAATTTAACATTCACTCCATTATAATAAAGTAAAACAGTTGAACAAAAAAGTTTAACTCTTAAAATCCTTTCTGTATATGTCAAAAATGTGCTTATTAGTTTATGTTTTTCTTTTAAAGTATTTCTATTTATAAAAGTAGTCAAGGCTCGAAGAAAGTGCGACTTCAACACTTTTTCACACCTGAAAAGTCTACTGTCATGAGCTTAACTTGCACATCCCAGTGTCTCTATGCAGGTCTTGTTAATGGGAATGTTGCTGTCTACACCAAAACAGAAGGTAACTATAACCCAAGTTTACAAAATGATATACAAATCTTATGTTTGTTGCTCGCTTGTTTCCTTTTTCCACTAAGTAATTTATGCCTAAGTATATCATGTGCTTTTTTTCTCTGTACAAGTTTTGAGTTCAAATACTTTGTCTAAATAACTAGATAGATACATTTATAGTGAGGACTTCTTTGATGTATGTGTTGAACTGGATGGTCACTGTGGTTACTTCCAATTCTTGAATTACTGGACTTCTATAGTTCTTGACTTTTTTTTTGGCTTGGTACTTTAGGTTTTGTTTGGAATACATTTGACACTTAAATGTTTGCTAATTGATTGATTCATTGATTGATCTAGCTTACTCCACTCTAGAGATATACAAGTATCAGACATTTGATGATATTTGTTGAATAAGTGCTAAAATGTTTGATGTAAATATGATGAATGACATTAATATTGTGCCATTAGTGAGGTGACTGACGAGTGCAAAAGAAGATGAAAAATCCTACAGGCCTAGCCCTTCAGATATTCATGCTGTCCAACCTGGTAGCTGTTGATCAAGTTATTTTATTCATCTCACATTGAGTCCCTAGCACACTCTCCCCAATAATAGTTATTTGGGATTTGCTCTCTTCCCTCAAAAATAGTCCCTCCATCTATTTTGTGGATACTATAAGCTCCTTTTCAACAAAGGATTACAGGATCAAAGGAAGAGAGTTCCACCATCTGCTCCTAGGTTTACATCAATGTATCTTCTCAGACATCCCTCTACTCACAAAGAATGAATTTGTTTCTTTATAAAACTAAATCATCCATCCATGCTCTGAGCTTCCTGATTTCAGCTCTTCTAGAATTATTCTCCATTATTGTTCCATTTCCAATTTTTCCATTCTCTTTCTGCCCATTAGATCCTCTTTTCCTGCCTTCAAACTTGCTCAGGTATTTTCCTAACTTAGAAAATAATAACACAGAAGCTATTTGCACTGTCCTGCTATTCATTAACTCATTCATTCCATCTACTTATTGCCTTCATTTTCTTTAATCCCTTTTACTGAATAATCACCAAAAATTTAATTTCTGTCCCTACCACTCTATGGAAATAACTTTCACAGGTAACTGGTGAACTCTTTCTTGATGAATTGAATGTTCTTAAAAAGTCTGAGACCGTCTTAACTCCTACTCCATATTTTTAAAAATTACTCTGTCTCTGTCTTTGTGTCTGTTTCTGTCTCTGTCTGTGTCTCTCTTTTGTAAAAAGCATAGTTTTTGTTATTACTATTTAACTTTTCTTTTTCTGATTTCTTTGTTGCTTTCCTTTCTTTTTTTATTCCCTATTCCCTTTGGTTTCTTTCTTTAATCCTTTACTTGATGCATAAGTCTGTAAGAGCCACCATTTTTATTATTTCAGTAAGTACCCCCACATGTATAGCTTCCACATCGAGTTTCTCTGCATTCTATTTTAAAGGTATTAAATGAATATTGACCAAGTGATAGACCACATAGAATTCATGATAAATCTCTCAAACTAAGACATGCAGTGCAGATAATTTGTTTTGGTTAAAGTGAGAATTATATAAAAATATTGAGCAAAAATGTTGTCAATGAACCACTTTAGCATTTCCAGGACTTGTTATTAATATCACTACCTCTCCATGGTCATTGAGTGATATTGTGTGCTGAAAAGTATTTGGCCATCTTTTGATTTAGAACAACTTTTCATCCTCATTCACTTCCTTTCCCCTGTTCTTCACATTAATTCTTTAGTTGGCATATAATAAAATATCATTTTAAGAACTTTACAGTTACTTTGTATAAATTTTGAATATGCCTGTCTTTGAACATTTGTTATTTCCTCTTATATAATGTAAGCTACATGAGGGAATAGATTTTTTTTTTTATTTTTGCCCTTGAATAGCACATTATGTGACAGATAGACACTTTATAAATTGTTGTAGATTGATTGATTAATTGTGACACTTAAGCCAACTATGCACATGACCATGGGGAAGTCTAGATAGTTGTGCTAAGATATTTTGCAAAATATATTCATGAATAAAATAACTTCATGAATCAAATGATTTAAGACTGATCATTTGTAGAATACTTCTCAAATATATCCATTTTAGCGTGAGTGTCAGGAATGCTAGACTATTTCTTTTAGACAATTTTTAGATAAGACATTCAATTCTTTCTTAAGATACTTCATCAAGCTGTTAAAACATTGATTTAAAAAGAAGAGCAATCAGCATAAAAGCCTATTTGAAACTTTTTAGGACAAGATTATAATTGTCATTTAATTTGTCATTAAGACAAAAAACTGTCTTGATTGTCATGCAGTATTAATATATGGTTTTCTAAATTACTATGAGCCTGTAGAAATCCTTATGTAAGTCTCATTGGCCCCAATTTGTACTTGCGTTTGACACCAACAAATCTAGGTGATCTCTAAAGTTACCCTTGTATCTGTGAGTACAATGTTCATTTGAAATGTGAGGAGGCAGAGACAAGATAGTAAGAGGGTCGTTGCCACCAAGGTGGGAGTCCATCATATAATCCCAGCACAGACTGTTCCAACACAGCTCAGGTCACAGCCCCAACCCTAGCTAGCACACTAGCTGTATACAGCTATAGTGGGGTGGAGACACTGCTAACAACTCTAGGGTAGAAAAGAGTGCTTGTGGTCAGGGTCCTAGAAAGATCTTTGAAAACAGCTGCACAAAATCTCTGAGGCTTTGGACAAATGTACCCTGCACTCTGGAAACAGAGCCCTACTTTAACAAAGAATTAAAAGCCTTGTAATAGGCTAGGAAAATGAGTGGACAACAAGAAAAGTTTCTGACCATTGAAAGTTATTATGGTGACAAGGCAGATCAAAACACACACTCAGAAGATGATAACAAAGCCAAAGTTCCTACATCCAAAGCCTCCAAGAAAAATAACAATTGGGCTTGGGCCATTGAAGAGTTCAAAAAGGATTTTGATAATCAAATATAAGAGGTAGAGGAAAAATTAGGAAATAGAGATTAGGAAAAAAATTGAGAATGGTGCAAAAGGAAATGCAAAAAGCTAATGAGGAGAAGAATGCTTTAAAAAGCAAAATTGGCCTATTAGAAGAGGAGGTACAAAAGCTCACTGAGGAAAATAATTCCTTAAAAAATAGAGTTGAACAAATAGAAGCTAATGACTATGAGAAATCAAGATATGGTAAAGCAAAACAAAAAAAATGATGGAAAAATGGAAAAAAATGTGAAATATCTCATTGATTTGAAAAAAAAAAGGAGGGGAAGTGTTAGGATTCTTACAAGGTGCTAAGTCAGTGGAATTGATGAGATAATGATTCTCTAATTTACATGTACTTAGAATTTATTATAATTCCACAAGATTCACATCTTTAAGAGAGCATATATAAGGAGGAGCTTTCAGGGCGAGAAGACACAGGAGATATATTCATTCCATCTTCCACCTTTATGCTGGCTAGAGACTGAAGCACAAACCTTTGGATTCGGAGGGAACTAGAGACGGAAGCCCACTAGAAGCTCTGAGCCTCAACCAGGATTCAGTGGAGGAGATTCATGAGCGAGAGAAGGCAGTTTAAGCTCTTGGAACCAAGGAGAGAGATAGGCCTCCAGAAAGCTCACCGGGCAGGAGGAAAGGAGACAAAACTTGGAAAGAGACAATAAAGCATTTGGATTTTAACTCCTGGCTGCATTTGAGGTGATTATTACTTTGAACTGAAACTAAGGCTGCCTCCAGAAGCCCCTCAAGGAAACTGATTCCAGAGAAGATTGTATTTTAAAGAAGAATATTATAGGGAAGAATGACCTATACGTACAAAAAAATATTCCTAGCAACTCTCTTCTCAGGGCAAAACAATCAGAAATTGAAAGGATGCCCATCAATTAGGGAATGGCTTAATAAACTTGGTGTATGTTTATGATGGAATATTATTGTTCTATGGGAAATGATGAGTAGGGAAAAAAACAATCAAACCTGGAAAGTCCATGAATTCAAGCAAAGTGAAATAATGCTATATACAAAATAATAGCAATATACTGGAATGACCAGCTATGAAGACTTTGCTGTTGTCAGTAGTTGAATGATCCACAACTACTCTGAAGGGCTTATGATGAAAAATTCTATCCATATCTAGAGAAGAAACTGATTGTGTCTGAATATAGATTGAAGCATTTTCTCTTTCTCTCTCTACCTCTCTTTTTTTTTAAACTTAATTTTTCTTGAGGGATTTTATTTTCATTAGTGTGGGAGATCTATATTTTTCAACTTTACTTTTATGAAAATGTTTTGCATAACTTCACAAATGGTTTCTTAATTGTGGGTGGGGATAAGAGAGAAAACCTAGAAATTAAAAAAGTTTAAAAACATGTAAAAATTGTTTTGAATGTAATTGGGGAACAAATATTAAATAAATAAAATTTTAAAATAAAAAAAGATAATGAAGATGATAGGACAATAAAAATAATCGGCAGCATCATAATTATGCTGAAATCTATGTTTTCCCTGTATATGATAATAATTTAGAAAAATCTGCCCTAGAGTTTTTGAGAAGCATTAAGCTTATTAGGAGAAGAGGGAGGGAGTAAGTATTTATATAGAGAGCCCACTTTGTGCCAAGCACTGTGCCAAGCACTTTTGCAAATATTGTCTTATTTGATCCTAATAATATGCCTGCAAAGTAAACACTGTTATTATTATATACCATTTTGCAGTTAAGGAAATTGAAGCAAACAGATTCAGTGATTCGCTCAAGATCAGAGAGCTAATACGTTTTTGAGGTTGAATCTGAACTCAGATCTACTTGTGGGATAGAGTGCTGGGTCTGGAGTCAGAAAGATTAATCTTTATATTTGCTAGCATTCTGCTAGCTAGCTGCATTTAACCCTTTTGGCCTCAGTTTCCTCATATGTAAAATAAGTTAGAGAAGGAAATGTCACATCACTCCAGTATTTTTGCCAAGAAACCAAATGGGGTCATGTAGCATTTGACCAAACTGAAACAACTAACCAACAATTTTGACTCTAGGATTAACTCTATCTACTTTACCATCTTATGCCTTATAAGGAATTTCTAACCACCTCATCTTTCTAACCTTCAAAGGATTTGCATTTTCATCAGTGTTAAATATTCTTCCCCTTGGGGCAGATTGTAATTCAACTATATCACTTTATCTTATAATGCTTGTCAAGCAAATTTAAAAAGTAAGGTTTTGTTGTTATTATTTTTTGTTTTTTCACTGAGCTTCTCCTTTATAGTAGCTAGATGCTAGACAGAAAGATAAAACAATCCCTATCCTTAAAGGAGCTTAATGTTTGACACTTGCTTTAGAGAGACCGATCAATAAGACAACTAAGCATCTATTCTGGTACTGATAATCACATGAATAAACTTGCTTTAGGACAGTGAAAGATTAAGTGATTGCCCAGCCTTATGTAGAATATATGAGACAAACTGAGTTAAGTGATTTGACCAGGGTCAGACAAGTAGCAAATTTTCAAGGCCAGATTTGAACTCAAGAAGATGAGTTTTTCTGATTCCAGACCCAGCACTCTATTGTGCTACCTCATTGATCTCTTCTTCAATATACTTTTCTCAATCCAACATAATGGAGATCAGATTCCAGGTTTGTTTGTTTGTTTGTTTGTTTTTTTAACATGAGTATCCACTTTATTTTTCAAGTACTAAAATTAAAATGATAACACCATTACTTAGGGACAGTGTGTCATTTTATTGAGCTCTGACAACAATGAAATTTCCTCAGGGTAGAAAATGGAAAATTGATCTTTGGGGAAAATGAGACTGCAAACTCATGCAAACTGAAACTTTTCCTCTCTGAAGTGCAGTGTCATGTTTAAGCCAGAGTCAAAGCTGCTGACAAAAGGTCAGATTTGTATCAATGTCATCTGACATACAAGTCATCTTTGGTTTGGATTCTAGCCACGAGTCCCCTGCAGGCATAATCTACACAATAACAGATTAAAATGTGCCGTGATACACCTCCAGGAAAAACATTCTCAAACATTCCACCATGCCTAGACAGATGCCCAGCCCAAATCATTAACTGTGGTGTTTCTGCATGCTCCACAAAGTAGTCGCTGGTGGAGAAAAGCCAATGAAAGAGTCCTAGGGGTGCCGTCACCATAGGATATCATCATTGCTGCTAATTCACAAAGAAGAAAGGAAAAAGCTAAAATCCTTTGGCAGGAGACTGAGGGAAAAAAATATGTAAAAGCCAGAATGCCAAAGATTTTGTTTTTAGAGAAAGTCTTTCAAAATCACTAAATGAAAATACATGGCTTGAAATTTTCCTTTCCATCCCTAAAAAGATCTACCAGATGTTTTGTGTTACATACAGTAGCTACACAAATAGAAAATTAGCTATTTCTCTATAGTCTATACATATTAAAGCATGTATTGAAACAATCAAATCAAAACTATCCATATTTTGCCTTTTTTTTTTTTTTTGCTGGAGTTAAGCATTTGGGGAGCAGTCAACTAACAATAATTGTAGGTATACAGTTGCTTCATTGTTCTGTGTAAGTGGTTATCATTTCTTAAAGACTTTGGTTGATGAAGGGCAAGACCTGATATCTTTTACTAGAGTCAAAAAGTTTAGGGTACTAAGCTCAGAAATATATGATGTCATCTGTGAGGCAACATACAAGAAAGCCACATCATCAGAATCAACTCATCCAAATGTCTGCTGAAGTATAAAAGGGGTGAAAAGCTATTAGTGAATGAACTACTCACGCAAATAAAAGTAGAGATATTTTGAAATATCACAATGTAAAAGATTATCATCTGGAATTTTAGAATCTGAGAGACTTCAGATTACCTGGTTAGTTCCATTTTAGATCTATAAAGTCAAAACTTATAAATTTCCAACATCAAAATTCTTAAAATTTTGAGAAGCCGGCAACATTTCCCATAATACTATATCAGAAATTTGTCTAATATGTAGCCATTCTCTTATCATAGTTATGAAAAATGTAAAGTAATTCCTCCTGTTTTAATTCGATATCTATTGCCCTTGGAGATAATAGCTGTATTTCAGATGTGGGTGGGAATAGGTGGAGCAGTGCTAGGTAAGACCAGGGAACAGCAAACAGGCTAGTTAGATTGGATTGTAGAATACATTAAGAAGACTAGAATGAAAGTAAGGCATAATATTTCAATTGGAAAATAATTTGGTCTACATTTCCCATTCAATTCTGGGCTCAACTTATTATCTATCTTTAGTACTAGTCAAAGATGGAGATTTCATAGATATATATATATGCTGGGTAATTTGTGGAATTAATCTCTCAATATACATAAACAAGAAGAATGGATTGGAGGCAGTTTATGTTTAAACATAGTGCTATAAGAACACATACATATATACATGCATGCATACTCTTAGGTTAATCTAGCATATTGCCCAGTATCTTTTGAAAATTATTTGAATTAATCTGTCAATTTAGACTACACTTACTAACAGAGTAAGTTGCCATACACTGATATACTAATTCAATGGGCCATCCATCTAACTTTATACCAAAATTTGCTTTATTCTCTTGGGTTTTCCTGTGTGGTTTACTAAATTACTAATTTCTACATGGCTCTGAGGAGCCACTTGAGGAGGTCCTGACTGTAATATTTGAAGGATTGATGTAGTCAGTATGGTATTAGAATAGAGTTATCTGTAAATGTGAGCATCTGCAGAATTTTACCACCTAAATATAAGAAATCACTTCCATTTGGCCTCTGTTCAGTGTATCTTCTGTAACAGTGTCAAACATATGGTTCTCTATTTTATGCTTTGCTATTGATATTCAAAAAATATCAAGCTATTTTTGTATTTATATCTATCAGAGATCAAGTGTGATCTCAATATGTTCTTGGGAGACATTTTAGAGAACTGCTGTGAAAGCTATTTTTCTCCCCTTCTGACCAAAATCCTAACCTATTGAAGCAATGGGTTCACAAGTCAGCTACATTTTCAAAGTCAAATCAAATCTACCTAAAACTCTGATAAAAAATCCAACAGTGGTCAGTTCTACCCTTTTATTTGTCATTATCTAGGGATTTGGGTCTATTTTGTATTTTGGGAAATCCTTTTTGCAATCAGGCTTTTTCTGTAATAATGTAGTGGAAGCATTCTTTATTGTTCCCTCTCTTGAACTTTGAAAATGAGCAAATAAGAACTCCAGAGAGACATGGAAGATACTAAGCCATACATACTTTGTACATGAGCAGAACATGTGGCCATGTATCGCATGAAGCATGACTTATGTAGTTCCAGAAAAACAGCGCTCCCCACTTCTTGTGACTTGGAAGATCTTTTTACCAGAAGATAAAACTTTCCATTAAACAGCTAAGGAGAAGGCTTAAAATAATTATTCCTTGGAGGAGTGATACATCAATCTAGGTAGTGTGAAGTTAATATATGAAGGGCTAATTGATCCTTTTTCTGAGTGTAGATTGATAGAGGAGGGGGAAAGAAGGAATCACTAGAGGATAATTAATTCTATGGATAAAGGGTAAGAAGATATGGAAGAGAAGTCTGGCAGCATCAGACTTTCTCTACACATTTTTTTCTGAGGAATAATCCTTCATATGAACAAGTAATTTTTCTGCTCATGAAATTTAACTTTCCTTCTAGAAGACCTCATGTACTATTATTCTACTAGCTTGATTAACACCAAAATATTGTTTTAGTAAACTATAGTTACTGATCACTCACTTAAGAAGAACATTGTGAAATAATCACTAGAGAGAGAAAAGGACATAGTCCATTTCCCTCCCTCTAAGAATTTGTTGTCTTTAATTCATATGTCATGTATAATATTCTAGCCACCTACTTTTTTAATGTTTAAAGATGAAAGGGACCAAATTTAATCCCTTAATTTTATTGTTTTCCAATATATTGTTATTTATATCTTTTTAAATAACATTTTATTTTTCCAAATACATGCAAAGATAGTTTTCAACATTCAACTCTGTAAAAACTTTTTGTCTAGTCATCTACTTTAATGAGATTTTATAACAAAAAGTGTCGGATTAGAATAGTCTTATGTATAGGTTTTTTTCAGTTGCATGTACTTTAATTTCTCTTATAACTGTCATCCTAAAAAAAAAAAAAGTAAATATATAGTGGGACTTGATAAAGTAGGGGAAATAATGGGCTAAGAATCTAGATATCCAGCTGCTGATTCTAGGTCAGGCAATTATTAGCCATGTGACTTTGGACAAATCTTTCCTCTTCCTCTGAGTCTATAAGAAACTTTCCTCTTCTATAATATAAAAGGGTTAGAATAAGCAGTTGCTAAGATTTCCTTCATTTCTGACTTTTCTGTGATTCTATCAAATGCCAATACTATATTGGATAATCTATGAACCAAACCAAAAGTGAGATTTCTCCCAGTTTTCTATGGCCTTATTCTGTAATGGGACTTGAAAATGGTTGTGAAGTTGAGCTGAATTGAATTGTGAGGAGTCTCAAAGCATTTATTTGCTCATGGATTGAAAAAAGAGTATTAGTATATTTTTATAACCAAAATTAAAATATCACCCCTACCCACACCTCAAGTTCAATTATTAGCAATAAAATCTCATCTTCAATGTTTTTCTATTTGGGAGCATTGTTACTTAATTACTACTTAATTTGAAAATATAGGTTTTTTTTTTTTAAAGAAAATCTAATTTAAATTTAGTCATGTTTCAATTATTCATGAACATGTTATCATTATTCCTGTCATCATACAGAAGTTACAGGAAAGCATCTTTTTCTTTAAGTACTTATCCCCTTTATCAAATGTAGAGCTTCCAGAGGTACATAATTTTAACAAGTTTGGTTCTTTTTCCATGGACCCAAAAGGGTAACTATTTCACATTTAATAGACAGTTTTCAAAAAGGTTTGTGGCCAAAATAATTCATTGTCAATGGTCAGTTTTTCATTAATACTCAGTACCCACAGTCCACCAGAAAAGAAAACAAATTTAGCAAGAAAAAATAGCTTTTTGTATTGTGAATTAATCCTGAGCATGAAATATAATTAGATAGAATAAAATAAGTATAGTAACAGGACAGAGAAAAAGTCAGTTTAGCTTTCTAGGGTGATTAGATTACTTTACTTGAAGTGCTATTTGTCAGAAAATCATATATATATATATATATATATATATACACCCCAGTCTCATTCCTACTCCACCCACCAAACACACACATATCCTAATGTCAGTTTAAAAATAAGTTTTGATTCTTTGACATTTGGAATGATCTAATTCACTACCCATATACTCAGTGTTGGGGAGGCAGGGAACTACATGAATAATTTGTGTTAGACTCTGATTTTATTTTATTTTTTCATTAAAGATGGATCCTGGAATTCTGAACCTCAAAAAGTGATCAAATTAGGTGTCCTGCCAGTTAGAAGTCTACTAATGATGGAAGATACAATATGGGCAGCATCCGGTGGACAAGTTTTTATCATCAGTATTGAGACTCATTCTATAGAAGTAAGTTATTTTTAATGCATTATTTTTATACTATGAAATGAAATAGACCCACTATACATGTCCAAAAAAATGTCAGGGACACCAACTTTTAATACTCTCCGAGGATGAAATATGAAACTTATTTATCTGAAGGAGAGAGCTTCAAAAGTACCTAATAAATGATCAAGAACAACACATTCCCCACCCATGTTGATTAGATGATATAAGATAAATGTTGACATCTTCTAAAATTTATTTTAAAATATTTTTGCAAAAATACTAGCTTTTTTAGGGGGGGGACAATATGTAAGTTCCCTCAATTTGCATAATACCATCTCCTACTGTTCAGTCTGAACTTGACTAAAATGTTTGCAATCAGTGCAATTAATCACTCTAGAAAAATGCATTATTATGAGCCTCTCCCAGTAGGTAACTAATAGCAGAAGCAAAACCTTTCCCATTTCCTTAAAGCCCTCTGCCTGACTCCTTTGAGAGCTCTAGATACTAAATGACAGCTTTAATGACAGACTAAAATATAGCAAGTGATTTTTTCTTTTTAATTTTTTTTATTTCTAATAATAGCTTTTAATTTTCAAAACATATGCAAAGATAGTTTTCATCATTCATCCTTGCAAAACCCTGTGTTCCAAGTTTTTCTCCCTTCTTTTCTCCACCCTCTTCCCTAGACAGCAAGCAATCCAATATATGTGACTCATGTGCAATTCTTCTATACATATTTTCACAATTATCATGCTGCACAAGAGAAAAATCAGATCAAAAAGGAAAAAAATGAGAAAGAAAGAAAAAATGTAAGCAAACAACAACAAAAAGAGTGAAAATGCTATGTTGTGATCCACACTCAGTTCCCACAGTCCTCTCTTGGGGTGTAGATGTTCTCTCCATCACAAGGCCATTGGAATTGGCCTGAATCACTTCATTGCTGAAAAAGAGCCACATTCATCAGAATTGATCATCATTTAATCCTGTTGTTGCTGTGTATGTTCAGATTGTTTTGCTTATTTGCTACATGTATTTAAGAAAACTTTTGGATATTATAAAGAAGAGCTGGTTTAAATTGAAACCACATACAGCGTCTTAAAATTGGGTAATTTAGGATATCATTAGTTTTATGTTCTTGTTTCCTAATCCATTCTTCATGCCATTGATAGGTTAAGCTGCCTTATGCGCAGGTTAGAGTGCACCACTAACCTAGCATTAGCTAACAAAGTCTAAATTCTAATAGCTTATGATTCAAGATCCTACATCCTGGCATCCTCTGTCTTGTTTGGCTTATAATATTCTTCAAGTGATCTCATTTCAGTCACTCTGGTATGACTACTTTCCATCCCTCATCCGACATAGTTCAGTACCTTTGTTCATGTTGTCTTATGTAAGATGTTAGGCACTTTCCCTTAATCTCCATCTAGTGAATTCTTTTAGGTACCAGCTCAAACACTATTTCCTCTAGAAAGTTTTACTTGATTATTACCGCAACTTCCATTTTAAACAATGATTTCCTTCCTTTGAAGCTCTTTGTAATATTTTGTAAACTTCATTATTCCTATTATACTCTGTTAAAGTCATATAATTGTGATACTATTATAAAAGCAGTGCATATTTCTTTTTATGCATTTTTTTCTTTTGATAACTTTTTTTCTTTTATTTTCACAATAATCGTAAAGATAATTTTCACCCCTGCAAAAACCCCATGCTCCAAATTTTTCTCCCTCCTTCTCCACTCTCCCCGCTGCAGGAAGCAATCCAATATAGGTGAAACGTGCAATTCTTCCAAACATATTTCCACACTTATTATGCATAATATAAAATATAAAATTCCATAACATACATATATCATAACTTATTCAATCATTCACCAACTGACTGACATCTACTCAGTTTCCACTTTCTTGCCATTACAAAAAGGGCTACTACAAACATTTTTGCACATATGAGTCCTTTCCCCTTTTTTATGTTCTCTTTGGGATACAGACCCTATAGAGACACTGCTGGATCAAAGGGTATATACACAGTTTGATAGTCCTTTGGATACAGTTCCAAATTGCTCTCCAGAATGGTTGAATCAATTCACAATTCCACCAACAATGTATTAGTGCCCCAGTTTTTCAACATTCTTTCAACATTTATCATTATCCTTGCCTGTAATCTTAGCCAGTCTGAGAAGGATATAACATAAGACCTTCAGTCTTCCATCTTCACATTCATTGTTTTTTGTCTATATTGTGTTCCCTCATAATGATATATGGGTTTTTTAGAACAAGAAATTAACTTTGTATCTGGCTGGATTGTCCTTTCCTTTTAAAATGCAAAAATAATCCTCTGACAAAAAAGTAGAATTCTTCATTTTTTAAAAAAGTTTAATATCAATAATTATTCAACAATCATCTATCAAGCAATCACTATATAGCTAGTCAGAAAGTATTTATAAATGTGCCAAGTACATTCCAGTACTGATTTCAGAATTTAGATTACCAAGGAACAAATAAAATGATCTCTGTCTTCAAGGAATTATATTCTTTTGAAATTTAAATGATGAATATATGTCTCTATGTGCTTGCATGCATGTAGGTATATACTTAAAAAAGAAAAATAAAATATTTTAATTGCAACTAGATTGCTATTTCTTCTAGTGATGTTTTCCCAAACTCTAGCACTTTTAAAATCAGCCATTTATTTTTAGATAATCTAAAATTTTATTTTAAAATTTGGCTAAGAACGTGCAAGTCATAAACTTATATTCACAAAAAAACCTCCTTTACAAAGCCCCCTATTACTTAAACTAGCAATTTTTTAAATGTCAAGAACATCAAAATTCTAACCCTTTGACTTCTGAACAACTGGATTCATTGTATTGGTCCTGTTGTACTTGAGGAACCACTTTTCACATAGGGATGTGGGTTTGCAGGCTTGCTTGGTTTTCCCCTCTCAAAAGAGAATAAATTTTGCAATATACTGGTGAAATAGTGGCAAGCCATGCTTGGTTTCACTTCTGAGAGACTTAGCAATAACCCTGGGGTTGCTATAGAGTAAAAAAAAAAGTTTAGAAGAATATGATATTAAAAGTTCTAAATAACCTCAGGATTAATTTATTCTTACACAACATGTTATCTGGTGAAGTTCTAAAGTAGAAAAACATTATTTCTGATAAATAGAAATAATGGGAGAAGCATTTTGGTGATTTTAAAGGAGGTTTTGAAAGATTATTCTTTCTTAAAATTTTGAGTGTTATCTGGATAATTCAAGAAACCTGTTACTTTCAATTTCTTAAAAATTTCAGGTGAAAGTTTCCCACAAAATTAACTGAATAATTGCTTCTGTTCCAGTGGTTTCATATTGTGAATTTAGACATGGCATATGCATGTTAGCATTAAAGGCATCTAGTGATTAATATAGCTCGTGCCAGAAGAGTCTGATAATTCTGTTCAAGTTACTTATTTGTTACTTCAAGGTACACATTTTTCATTCTCAAATTGGTTACTGCAAGACTTTTTCAATTGAAACTTTCTACTTCCTTTCTTATGAGAAGGTCTAAATAGTACTACTTGTAGTGACTAAAATAATTTTTTTTTCTTTTCCTCCCTCCCTCCCTTCTTCCCTCCCTTCTTTTCTTCCTTCCTTCCTCCTTTCCTCTCTCTCCCTCCCTTCCTTCCTCCCTTCCTCTCTCCCTCCCTCTCTTCTTTCCTCCCTCCCTCCCTCCCCCTCTCTTTCCTTCCCTCCCTTCTTTTCTTCCTCCCTCCCTTCCTCCTTCTTTCTCTCCCTACCTTCCTCCTTTCCTCCCTTCCTCCCTCTTTCTTTACCTCTCTCCCTTCTTCCTTCTTCTCTTCTTCCATCTTTTTCTTCCTTCCCTCCCTTCTTCTTTCCCTTTTTCCAATTATTCTTCCTCCCTCCCTCTCTTCCTTCTTCCTTCCTTTCCTCCCTTGTTCCTTCCTTTCTTCTTTCCTTATTTCTTTCCTTCCTTCTTCACTTCCTCCTTCCTTCCTCCCATACTCCTTTCTCTCTTCCTTCTTTATTTTTTCCTTCATCTCTTCTTTCCTCCTTCTTCTCCCTCCCTCCCTCTTTCCTTCCTTCTGTCTTGCTTCCTTCATTCTTTCCTTCTTTACCTTCTCCCTTTTCCTCCCTTCCTCATTTCTTTTTTCCTTCTCTTCTTCCCTCTTTTTCTTCCCTCCCTTCTTCTTTCCCTCTCTCCAATTATTCTTCCTCCCTCTCTTCCTTCTTCCTTTCTTCTTTCCTTCTTTCTTTCCTTCCTTCTTCCCTTCCTCCTTCCTTCCTCCCATCCTTTTTTCTCCTTTCCTTTCTTTTTCCTTCATCTCCCCTTCCTTTCTCCTCCTCCCTCCCTCCCTTTCTCTTTCCTTTCTTTTATCAATCCTTCCCTTGCTTCCTTCATTCCTTCTTTACTTCCTCCCTTCCTCCTTCCTTCCTCCTTCCTTCCTCCCAATCTCTTTTTCCCCTTCCTCCTTTCTTTTTTCCTTCCTCTCTTCTCTCCTTTCCTCCCTCCCTCTCTTCCTTCTTCCTTCCTTTCTCCCTTCCTTCTTTTTTCCTTCCTTTCTCCCTTCTTTCTTTTTTCCTTCCTTCTTCCTTCCTTCTTTTCTTTCTTCCTTCTTCCTTCCTTCCATTCTTCCTTCCTTCCTTCCCTTCATTCTTCTTTCCCTCCTTTATTTCTTCCCTCCTTTCCTTCCCTCTTTCTTTCCTTTCTTCCTTCATTATTTTCTTCCTTATTCTTCCTTCTTTCAAATTAATTGTAGAATGAAATATTAAAAGATGACAATTGATATATAGTAAGTTATATCTTTTCTAATTGGATATATTCTTGAAATGTAGTTTTGTTCTTTTTGTTTTTTGAGTCATTATGGAACACTTGTGTGATTGCTGTAAATGAACAGCTAGCCAAAAAGTACTTTACCAACAACATCATCACCACCCTACCCTCTAACTTTCTGGGAACAGTCATACCTGAATCTTCTTAGACCATGATTGGGTTTCTGCCTGGGAAGTTCTGTGGACTTTCCTTTTGATCCCAACTGGTAACTTCTCTATTCATTTACAGAGTCACAGACATAGGGCCAGAAGGGACTACTGAAGCAATCTAGTCTAACTCTCTCATTTTACAAATGAGAAAAGAGATATCTAGCAATATTGTGTGACTTATCCAAATTCGCAAAAGTATTAAGTGCTGCAAATGAGATTTGAATCTCGTACTTCTGATTCAGTGCTCTTTCCTAGTTCCATGACTGTTTCTCTCTGTGTGTCTTTCTCCTGTTTGTCTTGCTCATTTTCTCTTCTTTATCTCCCTTCCTCCCTCAGTTGTATGATTTCAGAAACCTATATTCAAAGTGATTTGCTCTAACTATTGTAATGAACCTAGTATATCTTATTCCATGTGCAATACTTTTTTCTATTTGACTTTTATGGGTTTTTTTTACCTTTGTAATTTTTGTGGGTGGGCAAGGAACTCAGACTTGTGATTTCATCAGTATTTGAAATTCTCCAGAGATCATCAGTTCAACTGTAAATTAAGTCTTAAAGATTTTCTTGGAAGCATTTAGAGATTAATTGACTGACTTTCCTCAGATATATAGCTAATATGAGAGATAAGACTTAAATCCATATCTTCCTGTCTCAACGGCCAGTATAACATATTGTGTTTAAAATTTAATACTGTTGGATCAACTAGATGGTGCAGTGGATAGAGCACCAGCCTGAAGTCAAAAGGACCTGAATTCAAATATGATCTCAGACACTTAACACTTCCTAGCTGTGTGACCCTGGGCAAGCCACTTAACCCCCATTGTCTCAGCAAAAAAAGAAAATAATAATAATACTGTTTTCAATATAGTGCTGTTTTAACAACATGGTTAAAACAAAAAAAATTAAAAATATCATGGCTTTTGAATTTTAAGATAAAAAATTATCAGTGTATTTTAATAATTAATTGCTCTAACCCTTAAGTTACAAACGGAAAAAAAAGTGTCAAAAATGTGTTTATTCTGTGTGTGTGTGTGTGTGTGTGTGTGTGTGTGTGTGTGTGTGTATTTGTGTGAGTGAGAGAGAGAGAAAGAGAGAGAGAGTTCCAGCCTTTAGCAACAGAATTTTTCCCCATAAATTTTTTTAAAATTTGGTGAGGAAAATGTGTAGGAAAATCATACCAATCAGCAAATTTCAATTTAATTGTTCAATTATGAAACTACTTTCTGGCTTGATACATTCCCTAGGAGAATTCATAGTGGATTGTAAAGTAACCTGAGGAACAAATATAGTTAAGCTCTTGAAATGTATTAGGGGAAAGAAAAGAAGAATGGAGATAGACAGACCAAGAAAGAGACCTAATGACCAAAATTGTTATTAGCCTTGCTTAGTAATTGTCCTAGAATAATAAATTGCACAAAAGAAAGACTTTTTAGAATTTAGAGTTTTAAAGGACTTAAAAGAGTAGAACTTCAGGACTTTTTTTTTGTAAAATTATTTTCAAGTAACAAACATTTATTTTCTCTCCCCAGCAACTTCTCCCATTGATGGGACAAACCTTTTAATAGACATATAATCAACAAAACAAATTCCCACATTGACCATGTCCAAAAATATGTCTCATTGGTATTATGAGTTCATTGCCTCTTTGTTAGAAGCGTTATTCGTCATTAGTCCTCTGAATCTGATTGGTTATTGTTTGAATCTGAATTCTTGAACCTTTCAAAGAGAAATTTGAAAGATTTATATGAACTGATTCAGACTAAAGTAAGAAGAAGCAGGAAAACAATAACAATTAATAGATACATGACAAAGATAAATAATTTTAAAAGATTTAAGAGCACTGGTCAACATATTTTGACCAATCACAGTTCCAAAGGGCTGATTAAGAAGCATGCTTCTCCCTCTTCCAGACAGAAATGTGAAGATTGAAATATAAACATTTTTGATATGGACAAATTGAGAATTCATTTTGCTTAATACATCTTTGTTTAAAAGGATTTTTTAAAACATTCTGTTGAATAGTTGGAAGAAGGGGAGAAAATAGATTTTTGTTAATTAAAAAATTTAAGTCTTTTAAAGTTGTTTGGCTTTATATTATTGTTATTGTTTAGATTGTTATCCTGGTTCTGTTCATTACAATTTATACCAGTTTATATAAGTCTCCCAGGTTTCTCTTCATCCATTTTGTTATTTTTTATGGTATAATAGCATTCTATTCCACTAATTTACTTAATTTGTTCAGCTATTCATAAACTAATGGACATTCCCCTAATTCTGGTACATTGCAAGTACAAAAAGAGCAATTATAATATCTTTATGTTAATAGATTTTTTTTTCCTTTATTAATTTCTTTAGTATACAGACCAGACCTGCTAACCAGTTAAAAAACAGTTTAGGTAAATTGGGAGTATTGTTCAAAATTGTTTTCCAGAATGGCAGGTCTGGTTCATAGCTCCACTATTGATGTGTTTTCCCATAGCTCTCCAGCATTTATCATTTTCCTTTTCTGTCAGTTGTTCTATCTGATGGATGTGAGATACAGCCTCAGAGATGCTTCAATTTGCATTTTTCTAATTATTAGTTATTTTGGAGCATTTTTTCTGTGGATATTAAAATAAATTAGTTTTTTTTCCCCTTAGGAAAGTACTTCCTTGTGTCCTTTGCGTAGTTATCACTTAAGGAACAACTCCTGTGTTTTGTAAATAAGAAAATTGAAGCCCAGAAAGATGAAATTATTTGCCAAAAATAACAAAAAATTAGTGTCAGAGCTGGGACTTGATCTCATTTTCTTCCATCTTTAAGTCCAGTTGTTTTTCTACCATGTTATCCTTGAATATACTTATCTTCAGTAATCATGATAGAATTTAACTTTTTAAAAATATGGTTTTTAAAAAATTTTTATGCATGGTGAATCATTTAGTAGTAGGCACAAAACATTCTATAAATAAGAACAAAGTCTATGATTCAGGGATTCCTTATAGCCATGAGTGTGCTCATTCATTCATTTTCATTGACTAAGCATATGAAATTTGCATTTCTTTTCTAGTTTCTTCAGGAAAATTATGCAAATATGACAAAGTTTACATAATGGAAAACAAAGCTTTTAAAGTTTGAAAATCCAAGAGTTTCTGTGAGTTTATAGTTATTTTCATTTACATAAATAAGTGATTAGATTCTGGAAGATCTGGATTCCAATCATTCCTCTAACATTTAATTGTGTGAACATGTTCAAATTATATCCACTTCTGTAAGCCCTAGTTTCCTTAATTGAAAAATGATAGAATAACCTTTAGAAACTAAATCAAAGAACTACTCTCAAACTAAAATGAGATAAGATATGTAAAATATTTTGAAAGCTTTAAAGTGTTATATAAATGTTAATTATAAGTAATAATATTACATTTAATTCTGTTTAATTCAACAAACATTTATTTATGTCTTATTGTTTGCAAAAGCATTGGGCTAGGCACAATAGTTACCTAGATGAAAAATATCCCCAAAGAGCTTACATTCTACTTAATGTAGGTTCCTCCTAAGGTACAGGATGGGGCAGGGGGCAGATGTCATATTTGATTATTTGGGAGAGCAGAGAAGAGATGAAGTTCTGGGACGCTGCTTTAAAAGAAGTTAGATGTTCTATGAGGCAGAGGTGAGAAAGGAGAATATTCCAGGGGAACCACCTCTGTTTTGACATAAAATGGTTTATTTTTTTACTCTTTAAACTGCATCGTTTAATTGATAGAATTATTAGGTGTATTCATTTGAATGATTAAATTCAAAGTTGATGTCAAACTGGAAGTTGTGCTTGACCTTATATTAATTAACCTTTTTATCAATGACATACATTTTCAGATTATAAAAAGTTGGGATGGATATCTAACAATGGATGAAAGGGAATCCAAAAAAGATCTTAATAGTCAAATCATTCATTAGCATTGATAAACTCTTTTAATATTTAGATCTTGAAATCCACTAACAGCTCCAGATGTTTTCTATATAGCATCATACAGAACTGGACAGAAGTTTAGAGGTCAACTAATTCAAACCTTTCATATTATAAGTATGGAAATTGAGGCACAGACCCCACGTGAGCTGTTCCAGATCAAAAATTGTATAAAATGTAGAGCAGAATTCAAACACAGGTTCTCAGATGTCAAATCCCTTCTCTGTTCCATTATACCATGCTGTCTCTGGTTCATGATATAGAAATACCTAAAGCTAAGTTTTAAAGAAAAAAATGAATTTAGGCAAGCAGAGAACAAGCTGTCTTTATCTTTTGGCATGGGAAACATCATGAACAAAGGTATAAGAGTGGGAATGTGTGTTCAGGAAGCAATAAATAGACACATTTTGCTGAAATGAAAGTTTCCAGTAGGCAAGTGATGAGTTTGGAGAAACATGACGTTTTTAGCAATGTTTTGAATGCTAAACTAAGGAATTTGGACTCTATCTTGTAATTCTTTGAAGGTTTTTTTTTTAGGGGGAAAGATGGAAGGAAGGGCTTAAAGTACTAGCATTCTAATTTCTCTTCAAAGTGAAATGGACTAGGACATACTCTCTCAGACAATCGTAGGTGACAGTTCAATGGAAGTCCAGGATTTTAGAATTAGACAATTTGAAATTTAAGTCCCAATTGTTCCACTTGGTAGCTTCCCTTTGAACTTTTAAATAATTCATTTAAGCTCTCTGAGCCTCAGTGTCCCCTGTCTGTAAATCAGGAATAATTTTTATTCTCCTCACCTTATAGTGTTGCTATAAGATTTAAAAGATGAGTGTAAAGTGTTTTATAAACATAAAATGTTATATGTATGAGCTATTAGTATTTTTTTAAACAGTGCTCAAATGATTTCTTCTCTCATTCTCTATGTTGCCTGCCATTTTTTTCTGTTCCTTGCCTGTGCTAGGCTGCAGCTACTAGTTGCCTTTGGAATTTGGATCTTTTGTCTTTCTTCATCTTCATCAATTCAGAATGATTTCTGTGAGCTGTGAAAGCTCCAAGGATAAACTTTTGAAGCATATGAGTGCTGCTATGGTTATAAAGCAATTTTTAATTATACTAAGTGCTGTCAGCTTTTGAAAATAAGAAAATAATAAAGTAACTTTATATTGAATTTCAGGGATCTAATTTTCCAACAAACACAGAACTGTCTTTAGTGATAAAATCCTGACTACATCCATCCCACCCAACTCCCCTTAATCAATAAACTTTAGTGACTGCCTATTATTTCCAAGATCAAATATAAAATTCTTAGTTTGTATTATAAGCCCTTTATAATCTGTCTCCTTCCTACCTTTATAGTCTTCTTACTCTTTACTTCTTCCACATTCTCTCCACATACTTTACAATTCAGTGGTACTGTCCTCCCTATCCTCACATTCCATCTCTTGTCTCCATGGATTTTCACTGGCTGACCCCCCATGTCTAAAACACTTTCCCCATCTCATCTCCCCCTTCTGGCTTCCCTGGTTTCCTTCAAGTTTCAGCAAGAATCCCATCTCTTTACGACTATCTCCAATTGACTCTGTATATATCTGGTGTCTGCATAATTGTTTTGCATCTTGTTCTCTCTATTAAAATGTGAGGCCATGAGAGCAACCCTCAGCTTAATAAATTCTTGTTGAGGAGTTTCAGGGCTGGAGCCAAGATGGTGGAGTAAAGTCAGGAAGCTGCTCAAGCTCTCCCAGTTTCCCTAGAAAACCTCATGAAACTGAGCCTCTGAAAAGAGTCTAAAGGAATGAAACCCCTCTCCGACTCAAGATAAAATGAAAAACACTTCAAGAAAGGTCATTCTCACTGGGGTGAAAAGGGTGTCCAGCCCAGGTCAGATAGACTTTGGGAAAGCCATGAGAGGGTCTTGATCACAGCAGATCAGCAACTAAGATCCTCAGTCCTGGCTTAGTAGTGGAGCAAATCAGTGCAGTAGCTTCCAGTTCCAGCTCAGAAGGCAAACTCAGGGAAACCAAGCTATTTCCTGAACACAGCAGACAAAGTTACCTCTGCAAACCCAAGAGGCCCTGTGCTCAAAGCCAGGACTCAGAGATGCACAGGAAGCTTGGGAAAGCTCCCCCTTTACCTCATGATCAGAGCTCCACTATAAAAGTAAAAAAAAAGAAGAAATGCCAAAAGAAAAGGAAAGAAAATGAGCAAGAAAAGAACTTTGACCATAAAAAGCTGCTGTGGTGACAGACAGGGCAGACCAAAACACAAACTCAGAGGAGGACAGAATGGTCACAGAAGAAATCTCAAAGAGTGAGATAAATTGGTGCCAAGCCCAAAGAGACTTCTTGGAAATACTCATAAAAGACTTAAAAGGCAAATAAGAGAGGTAGAAGAAATAATGAGAAAAGAAATGAGAGATATGTAAGAAAAAGTCAACAATTTGGAAAAAGAAGGGGAAAAAAATGTCTGAAGAAAACAACTCCTTAAACAGTAAAATAAACCAAATGGAAAAAGAGATGCAAAAGATAACTGAATAAAATCACACATTAAAAACTATAACAGGGCAAATGGAAGTTAATAACTTTGCGAGACTGCAAGAATCAGTCAAACTAAAAAAAATGAATAAAATGGAAGAAAATGTGAAATACCTCATTAGCAAAACAGTCAACTTGGAAAATAGGTCCGGAAGAAACAATGTGAAAATTATTGGCCTACCTAAAGACCATGACCAAAAAAAAAAAAAAAAAAAAGAGCCTGGATAGCATTCTACAAGAGATCATTAAGGAAGGTCTAGAAACAGAGAGAGAAATACTCATTGAAAGAATCCATCCATCACCTACCTGAATGTAAATCAACACATGATATGATCATTTCTTTTTTCTGGTTTTTTTTTTTAATCTCTCCCATGGCTTTTCCCTTTTGCTCTGATTTTTTTTCCCAACATGATTTGTAAAGCAATGTATATTAAAGATAAATAAATTTACTACAATAAAAATTAAGTAAATAAATTCTTGTTAACTGTCTAATAGTTTTAACTATGCATTAAATCATTGAAGATACCTACTGAATATTGTGAAAATATAGTTGCTTACTTTGTATTGTACACTAATAAATCATACATACTCCTTAAAGTCCTATGGATATATATTTTTAAAAGATCAACTTCTTATGAAAAAGGTATAAAAAAACCTATGGGAAATTTCTACTTCAAGAAGTGTCATACAAGGGACCTATATAAGCATTAAGCATTAGGGTTTTTCCATTTCTTATATTTTTGTCATTCACTTTCAGAACCATCTGGAGGCCCATCAAGAGGAGGGAATGGTGATCTCTCACATGGCAGTTGCTGGAGTTGGCATCTGGATTGCCTTTACATCTGGATCTACTCTCCGTCTTTTTCACACAGAGACACTAAAACATCTCCAGGACATTAACATAGCTACTCCTATTTACCATATGTTGTCAGGTAACTACTTTGCCTTTTTTCCCGCTTGTTTGTTTTTAAGTGTGATTGTGTTTGCTTCTGTGGAGTGATGGTTTGTATGTGTTTCCTCCTAATGAGCTGAACAACAAACTTCACTCTGCTCAGTAGGATCTCTTCAACTACTGAATAGTAGCACTGAAATACTACACATGTTCCTCCTGCTACTGAGAGCTCTATTTCAACAAATCAAACAAGAATTTATGAAATAGTGATTGTATTCAAAATGCACATTGTGCTAGAATTTGACTGAGAGACCAATTTTAACTGAGATATCATCCTTGCCCTCCTGGAGCTCGCAGTCTGATAGAATCATGAGAGACCACCATAGATTACTGTAATATAATATTACATAAGCAGTTAGGGAGTCATGGGACAAAATACTATTTGGGATCTGAGGGGAAGGTAATTATCAACTTAGAGGGTAAATGAAGACTTATGGAAGTATTCAGTGTTTAAAAAATGGGAAAGAATTCATCAGGCAAAGAAGAAGAAAGAGGTAGATGGGGAACAGTATTAGCAGGGGCATGGAATCAGGAGGGTTAAGATTGGGACATAGAAGTATGAGATTTTGTAGGTGGAGGGAACTCTTGGTTAATAACTTTCTCAGTGGCTCAAAGCAGAATTTTCTCTTCAATTTCTACACCTCCTTTTTAACCTGTGGTCTTAGAGAATTGCCTAGGAATACTGAAAATCTAAATATATTTCTTGCCCAAGGCACAGTGACAGTTTGTGTCAAAGGTTTTTCCTAACTTGGAAGCCAACTCTAATTCCACTGTGCCTCACTGTTACTCAAATTTAGTAGAGGGGAATAATGTGAGAAAAAGCTTGAAAGCCTGAATGTTTCCACAACATGGAGAGGCAATAAATGTCAGGCAAAGGCATTAGAATTTTACTTGGTAAACGCCAGGGAACCATTGCATTGACATGACCAAATCAATGCATATAAATTATTTTTATCTAGTACAGAGTATGGATTAGTTGAGGAGATGGTAAAGTGGAAGCAGGAAGATTTGTTGAGAGGCTCTCATGATAAACTAGAAGGATGGAGATGAGAAATTGCAGTTAAATGACAAAGTTAGAAGCCATACAATAGAAAGTTAAGATGAGAGTGAGTGGAAAGGATGTGGTAGAATGAATAGCTTATCCACAAAAAAGGAGAAAAGATATAAGACAATAGCTGAAGAGGAAATGAGATCATTTCTTCATGTAGAGGGTTGTTCTTGACAAGGAGAAGAACTCCCTCATCATGTTTCTAAGAAGTAAAATTGTGGGAAGGCAGTTAAGTGATGTCCTATGAGGAGAAGGGAAGAAGAGGGAGGTCTTGATGAATGACATCATTTTTTTCAGTGAAATACGAAGCAAAAGTCTCCATTGAGGGAATGAGGCAGGGGATGGAGAATTATGGGCAATGGGAGGAGGGAAGAAAATCTTTTGAAAAAATCATTGTGGAAAATAGCGACTTGGTTAGGAAAGTATAAAAGAATGCCTTACTTCAGGGAAGGTCCAGTTGAGCTTATGTAACATAAATTTGTAGTGGACCTAGTTTGCATAGTTTTCTTGATTTTTCTTCACCTTGATTAAGTTATAAGTCAGAAGGAACAAAGGCAGCAATTGGTGGGAATAATTCAAGGCTGAGGCTTGACAGGGCATGTTTAGCATTAGGCTAAGGGATGCAAGAGAAGAGAATAATAGGAAGTAGAGCTCATAACAGAGTTTTAGAACAATTTTTATTTCTCGTATAAGTTTACCATAGATCATCATCCTTTTAATTAAAAAAATGTCTTTTGTGGGTGTATGTTTTACACTCTTGATTACTTAATTTTGGTTTTTTGTTTATCTTTGTATAGCTTCAAATGAAAAATGTTTCTTCAGTAAAAATGACCATCACCACTCCACCCCATTTCTGCCAGAGCCATCTTTTATATTCAAATTTTTCAGTTTTTTTGTATTGTCTTGACAATGTCAAGATTTTTTTTTTCTTTTTAGCAGTGGTTAGCAATTGTTGTTTGCTTGTTTGTTTAGACCAGTCTTTTTGAAGTTCTTAAAAGCTGAAGAAATCTACATTGTACTATAGTTTCCAGGACTTTCTGAACTCTTTTGCTTCTTTTGTGAGAATTAGTTAAATTAATGTGCCTATTTTAAATGAATAGTTTGTCAGCTATTGGTGTTGTTTTCCATTTTTAAAACTTTATGTAATCACTCCTATCGTGTGCATGATTGATCCTTGAAATACTTCATTTCCCCATACCAGTAAATACTGTCTTTTTCATGGTCATTGAAAAATAACAATTTAGCATATTTTCTTGTAATATTAGAATTAAAAACCACAGAATTAAAAATAAAATGGTAATGAGACATATATGTTCGGCATGAAATTGAACACTTACTTATCAGAGAGTTAAATAAGATGGAGAAGACAGGTTAATCCAGTTTTGTTTGGTCAGTCAAACAAGTATACTTGGTTATTTATACTCATGTATGGTATCCTCAAACTCATACAACTTATATTTAATTTCTATTACAAAATATAACCATATCAACATTACTTATACCATAGTGAATGTCTGATGAAGAATGTGAGCCTAAGTCCTGCTTCCAAATAAAATGCTCTTTCTAATGTTCTTTTGGTAAGCAATTAAGTTAAATATGATTCAGGTTTCTGTAAACTTCTTGGCAACACATTAGCTGCCTTGGGGTGGTCTCACTTTTCAGGGAGCTTACATTCTAGTTTTCAAAAAAGCAGGAAAGCCTACAGGCATCATAGTAAAAATCTATATAAGATATTCAAGAGGCAATTTAATTAGTAGCATAAGAACTGATTCTGGTAAACATAAAAATATTCGCCCACAAGGGGAATCATTATAATAGACTTTATTGGCAACCTAGTCAAGGATGAGAATGGAGAGGAGTACTTCTGGGTGGTAGGAAATCCTCATTGTTTTGCTAAGTACTCTTGCAAAACTGCCGCAACTTCTCTGTCCTTTGGATTTCCCATCTGTAGAATGGATAATACTTTTCATTTGTGTATTTCATGAGGATTTGTGGTGATGAAATGAAATAATTATGTAAGCATTTTCTGAAAGGAGCCACAGAAGTTCTTTACTTGACTATTAAGAGTCAAAGGGCACTAGAGATTTATAGAAAAATGTTTGTTATCCAATACAGATGTTAATCACAGAAAAAGTGGAAAAGTTATTTGAGAACTGAACTCCATTCTTGCCTCATGTTTAAATTAGTTTTCCCAGTACATGTTGATTTTAATGCTGCATCATTTTTACAGAATGTTATTTCTCATTGAAGAAAAAAGAGTATGTGTACCTTTTTCTATCTTTATTTAAAATGCATTTCTATACTTTTTTTTTTGAGATCAATAGATGTTCTTATTATACAAGATAGTAAGTTAGATATTTACTTCTAGTAGTAGCTACCCTTGGACAAAGAAGACTAATGTTACTCTAGAATAATACCTTCATGCCTTGTCACTCATATCAAATTAGTCTCCAAATTACTGCTTTTATAGTCAAAATGCTATAAGTTATATAAGACTTAAAAAGGAGAATTTTATTAGCCAAGACCTCAAGAAACCACATTTTAAGCCTGAGATATATTTTAATTTTTCAGGGGAAAAAATCTCCTGCATGTTTCCATAAGTCTGTGAGATAATAACCAAAAAGGGTTATGAGTCAAGAAAGTAGGAGGTTGCTATAATGAAAATGATGAGATGCAATGGGAGCTTAAAACACAAAAGTTGAAAATCCTTTATTAAGCTGTAAGTAGTATCTGTGGGTAGGTAACTACAGAAAAAAAAAAGAAAAGGAAGTTCAAAATTTTAATTAAATTATCAGACTTTTATTGGAACTTTGAATAGTGAGTTTAAATATGTGATAAAAGGGCAAGGTTACTCAGAGTTATTTGGAATAGTTATTTTGGATATTAGGATATTTGGATAATAGGAATTGTTATTTGGATAATAGAAAGGTCCAAAAATATCTCCTAGATTATCTAGCCCTCATGTCAGAAATGCTCCTGTAATACGTTTTTGAGCATTAAGATTCTCTGACAGGAAGCATGGTATGATGCATAGAGAGTCTGCTTAAGCCATGCTTAACCTCAGATACCCTGGGTTCATGTGCTGATTATGACACATATGGATTGTGTGACCATGGGTAAATCAATTCACCTCTTAATCCCCAGAGAATACTAAGACTTTAAGATGCAGAACCGTTTTTAGAACTCCTTAGATAGACTATATGAGGTTCAGAAAAAAAAAAAGTTTTTGTAAAACTCCTGGGCAGAAATGTAAATCCCTTGAAGGGATGATACTTTGAGGTCACTTCAATTAGTGACACATTAATGAGGATTAAATTATCAGGTGCTCTTTGGTTGAGAGAGCTAAACTGAATAAGACCTGGAACAAAAAGTAATCTGATAGGCTAAGTGGAATATGGAAAAAAGTTCTAGAAATTTGGATCATGAAATGCTGCCTAGAAAGGAAGGTGGGTCTTAACACAATGACATAATGGGAAGTTCTATGTACCCAAGCTATGACACAAAAGTCCCAAAGCAGTTGGAAGAGGAAACCATTAAAAAGGAGAAATGGAATGGTATCAAGTACAAGCTTTGTGTGTTTCACAGACTTGCTGAGGGCTGACCCTCTGTTATGAAACATATTTTGTTGACCTTGAGGTTGGTAATACTCTTTAGGCATTAACAAATACCAGAGATGGCTCGTTAGCAGCCTTAGTGTGTTCTCAGCTATTTTGGTGCAAGAGAAAAGGTAAAGCATTGGAATTACATGCAAATGATTTCTTCTTTTTATACCCACAAATTTATTTACAGTCTTCACTGGTCTAAAAGCATACTTACACTTTGCAACAGTCCTTGAAGTAAATGTTTTCACTGAACATACATGTTAGTGAAATGAATGTTTGCTATTGGGACCTCTGTTGTAAGTTGTTGGGATAAAGCCAAAGTAAATTCTTGTTTTGCCAAAACATGCATTTATTTTCCACTTCATGAAAATAGTTTATTTTGCCAATATATCAAAAGGTCAGATCTTTAGGGGACACAGGGAATGAGATATCATAGCAGTGACAAGCAGTCTTATAAACCTAGCAAATGGGTGGGTGGGCAGGTGGGGGTTCAAGCTATTCAGTGGCTCACCCCATTCCATCTGGCCCAGCTCTTGTGGATTTGGAGCCCATGTTCTAGTTGACATCACTCTTGTCTTTCCTACCATGGTTGCCATGGTTTTCAAACTCCTAACAGGCTAGCAGCAGAAGTACTGCTGAAAACTTCCTAGTCAAGGCTTTGTACCACCTACAGGATTTTAATCAATCACTTTCCACTTCTGGTTAGGGAGAAAAGGGCGACATCTTTGCAAGCAAGTGTGGGAGGGATTTTTTAATTGTCATAAACACTTTTGTGTATATGCATTTCAAAAGCATATTTTCCATATTTTTAAATTGTAATTTAAAAATAATGTCCTTAGCCAAACATTAGCTATCAATCATTAGCCAGTTTTCTTCATGTCCTAAAACAGACACTGAGAATGATTACTCTTATGATTGGACTCAATTGTTGTCATTTAGTCCAATTTATTCATTTAAAAAAGTATAATTATTGTTAGTGTTTTTGTGCTAGAGCATCACATTAATTTCTTAATATATAAATTTATTCATAGGCTGAGCTAAATGTTTTTGTTATTGCTGTTATTTAGTCACTTTCAGCTGTGTCCAATTCTTCATGATCCCATTTGGAGTTTTCTTGGCAAAGATACTGGAATGGTTTGCCATTTCCTTCTCCAGCTTATTTTATGGATGAGGAAACTGAAATGAACAGGAATTAAGGGTCTTGCCCAGGATTATATAGCTAGTAAGTGTCTGTGGTCAGATTTGAACTCAGGAACATGAGTCTTCCTGATCTTGGATCTTTCTCTATATCTAATTAGCTGCTCCGAGCTAAATATAACAAAGATTAAAAAAAAGAGAGAGAGAAAATCAACTAGCAAAACTAATCAGTATATAGACAGTATATAATAATACATGCAAAATTCAACACCTATAGTTCCCAATCCTATAATGAAAGGGTGGAAGTATATTTTTGTATTTTCTCAATTTTTCTCCAGGGCCAGCCTTGGCTATTGTAATTACATAAGATTAGTTTGACTTCTGTTATTTTTCTTTACGTTATTGTAGTTTTTGTGTATGTTAGATTTCCCACTGCTTCTCTGAATTATTCATATTCCTTGTTTCTTTTGGTGCATGAATATTCCATTATATTCATGTCCCACAATTTGTTTAGTGATTCCCTAATCTATGAATGCATACTTTGTTCCTAGTTCTTTGCTATTACCAAAGTACTGCTTTGAATATTTTGGTGTACATCAAACCAGAATTTCTTATTAAAGAAGTTATTTAAAGAAATTATAATTAAAGAATTATTTTGGTGTACATCAAACCAGAATTTCTTTCTGTCTTTAATTTCCTTGGGATATTAAATACTTAGGAATACCAGCCCCATCATTCTATATGTGAGGCATATAGACCCAGAAAGGTATTGCAGATCATCTAAGTATTTAGTGAAGAGCAAAGATTTCAACTAGAGATATTTACCTTACATAAAGTAAAAATCATGACACAATTTTTCAATCTTTGAGAAACAGACTTGGAAACTTTAATAAGTTATTTCTGTTTATAATACAGGGTTATAAACTGATCAAAGAAGCATTCATTATTTTCCCTGCCTTTTTGTCTAATATCCTTATCCTTTGTGTTTCTATTTCCCTAGGATGGTCCTAATAAAAGTATAGTTTTGAAATATGTTCGTGTCTCTAAAATATTATAATGAGTATGTATTTATGATATATCTATATCTGTAAGTGAATCTGTAGCTGCTTAGGTTGGAGATTGCATAAGTGTAGTAACTTCCTTCCTTTATTTCAGAATAATAGCATGGAATTCCTGAAAACCTACACAGAGTAGAAAGAGATTGTAAAGATAAAATTTTCTATGTATCACATAAGTACAGCGTACATTCCATTTGTTTCCATTGAGTTTTCTACCACAAAATAGTCAAGATGCTAGGTTTTTGGAGAATAGCTTAAAGCTATTATGGAGACATAAAATTGAAGCAGGAATGAGAGGTAAAGATTTTCTTACATCAAAAAAAAAAAAAGAAAAAATTTAAGTGGGAATAACACTGGGCATGTCATAAAAAAATCAAAATCTAATTTATAAAATGACTTCTTATATAGCCAACATTTATTCAAGGTGTCTTCTGTGTTATAATGAGGTCTTACCATATCTAAAATAATAATATAGTTTCCATACTTTACTTAAAAATAGAATTCAACTGCCGATGTTTACCACTGTCCAGCAGTTGTGATGTTACTAAATCTTTCTTCCTCTGAAAGTAGGAAGAAAATTCAGATAACAAGCAATAAACATCTAAATGTCACGAATGACCAGGGCTGAATAGTAAAACCCTAGCTTAGAAAAGAGAACTAACTTTAATGGAATCCTATTTACCATATCCTGTAAGCTATCAGAAGATACATTCTGAAGTAGCTGTTTCCTGGTTTTCTATTTATTACAGGATTTCAAAGGTTAGTTTTAAAGACCTATTTAATAGGAAACATATTTCTGAACATGATATTTAGTCTTAAGAAATTGTACTTGATTTTCATATGTAAATGTTGTTCCCAGAATTTATATTTAAACTAATTGCTAATAATTTATCATTTCATTATCCATTGATACTATTCTAAGAACTATATACCTCAAAGTAAGAAAATTTGATACATGAAAGGCAATGAAATTTAATTTATGAGACTAATTTTAATTAGAAAATATATACCTTTTCATGTCCTAAGTCAGGACTTAAGCTGATCTTTTTGGGCTTAGAGTCAATTTATGTTTCATCTTTCTCATGATAGTAACTAGAGGATATAAACATTTCTGATCCTCTTGGTCTCTGGTGTCATCTTAAATCCATAATTATCTTGGTCTGTCAGAGAGTTGATAAAAAATAATGACTAATTCAGCATTTCTAGGATAGAGTTCTCTCCATCTCAATTTTGTTTCATATTTTGGTTTGGGTACAAGAAGGTACATTTTATTTTCATCAGTACTTGACATACTTTAATTTACTTTATTCATTTAAAAAAGAGAAAAAAATTACATTCCAGGAATGCAGGAGGGTGATTAAAACCTCTTGTCATTTCCAATACAAGAGTTTTTGTAATAATTACCATGGCCATCACTGAGCACAGATTGACCATTTCAGTCATCATCAGTTCAACAAGCATTTATGAAGTGTTTTATATGAGGCACTGTACTAAGTCCTAGGATACAGAGTCAGACAAAAATTAGTCCTTTCAAGTTGCTGACTATTTAGAGGAGACAATAAGCAAATAGCAGGTACAAATGGAATATATACAGGATAAATTATAAGTAATCTGAAGGAGAAGATATTAAGTACTAAAGAACTAAAGAAAATTAGAAAAGGTTTCTTACTGAAGGGAGAATTTTAGTAGTGACTTGAAGGAAATCAGGAAGAAGATGTGATAAAAGAAATACCAGACATGGGGGACAGCCAGTAAAAATGCTCAGTTCAAACATGATGGTGGTTGTTATTTGTTCATCCTTCTCAAAGAAGACCATGACCAGGAAGGGAATGCTATGATGGACAAGTGAATTGGTTTAGGTGAGGGAGGCTGTGCAAGATTACCTGCTTTGCTTTTCCCCCTAGGTCCTTTTGGGTCCAGTGACCAGATATAGATCAGGATGAATGAAGATGGCCCTGGATGACATGGGAGATCTGGGCCTATTTAAGCTAAAATCTTCAACAGGTCTCAGTTTAATTGAGGTGGACACATTCAGTGAAATTAAGGATAAGTAACAATTGAGGCAAAGAATCTCCTCTTTCAACTAGTCCAAAAAAATCTAAATGAATGAATGAATGAATCTGGGAGGGGAAGACTCTCAAGGTTTCTGGCCTAAGCAAAAATGACTGCTATTTACATTCAATTTGAGTCAATCAGGATCCAAACAATGACCTAGGGCTTGGCCTAGGACCTGGTGGTGGCCAATGAGGATCAGATTGATTTTGGTTTCAGGTACAGTCCTTAAGAAAGAAATCTAGTCAATAAAAAAGGAAAAAAAGCATAAAAAGATGGAAAAGGTAGAAAAAGACCAGGTTATGAAGAGTTTTGAACACCAAACAGGATTTTATATTCTATTCTTGAGATAATAGGGAGGCAATGGAGATTCTTGAAAGTGGGGAGGAGAGGTCAAATGATTGTACTTGCCATCTTTAAGGAGATCACTTCAACAGTCAGGAGTGGGAAGAAACTACTGGAGACCAACCAGTAGATCACTCCAATAGGTGTGAGTAATAAGAGCCTACACTATGATGATAGCAATATTAATGAAAGAAGAGAGTATATATAAGATGAATGTAGAATTGACAGGACTGCAGCAAACTATATATAAAGAGTAAGAATTTTTGTTGTTCAGTCTCTTCAGCCATGTTCAGTTCTTTGTGAGTCCATTTAGAGTTTTTTTTTTGGCAGAAATACTCACCATTTCCTTCTTCAGCTCATTTTACTTATGGCAAAGCAGAGGTAAACAAGATTGAATTACTTACCCAGAAGTGTCTGAGGTCAAATTTGAATTCAGGTCACCCTGACTCTGGTTCTTATACTCTATCCACTGTTGTCACCTAGCTGCCCCAGTTGCCTTGATAGTGTTAGGGAAATTAGAAAAGAGGGAAAGTTTGGAGTAAAAATTAATGAGTTCAGTTTCAGACATATTGAGTTTAAGTAATTATGAGACATTCAGTTTGTGTATTAGAGTTGGAGTTAAGAGACTTGGTTTTGAAAGCAGGCTTTGATAGTAATTAGTATCATCCTGGGCAAATTACTTTTATTTTTCTGACCTTCACTTTCTTCATCTAGAAAATGGAGATAATGAAGCTTGTCTAACACTGGGTGTGTGTGTGTGTGTGTGTGTGTGTGTGTGTGTGTGTGTGTGTGTGTTGGGGGAGGGGGTGGGGAGCAGGGTGTTTCAACCACTCTATTCTTGCCTTTTCTCTTCCCTACTATTGATTCATCACCTAAATGAGTTTCCCCAGTGTGAATATCTTTTCTCTGCTCTGGAAAGGCATAAAAGGAATCTATAATTCTATATGTCTTTAATTCTGACCCTATCAGATTCAGCATTATGACAAATCATTTTTAAATCTTCTTTTCTGTGGTGTTCCCCTACAATTACTTCTTCACAAACACAAATCCCAAAAGGACACCCACCAAATATCTGTGGTTAACATTGTTTATAACAACAAATAATTGTTTAAAACAAAGTAACGAAAAAGAGACTTTCCCCATTGTTTAGAGGAAAAGATTTTGTTTCTCAAAAAGAGTACAAGGAGTGAGGGGGGGAAATAGGATTATAGTCTTAGGGTCGGTAGTGTTTGTATGCTTGGGGGAAAAGGGTTAGGGAGAGAAAAAAAAAAGTCTGTGTCTGACTCTCCTACCCACTTGTCCCATCTGACTTCCAAAGTCCTGGCCCCATTTCTAGTGGCAGCCACTTCTGTCTGAGTTTCTTCTCTCCCAGCTCCATATAGATTTTTATATCTTCCGTTTCTTTAGCTTTTTGCTTTTTGGGATCAGATTTCCTCTTAGAGTTTGACTCCTGCCTGATTCACTTCAGCTGGCTTCATTAGGCAACAATAATCCTTACTACCTCCACCATCAAACAATTGCAATCCTTGGATAGGTTCCACGTAGAAAGTATTAGGGATCCTTTCTCTAAAATTATCAAAAAGCTTTCAGTTCTGCTCTATTGGAATCTTGACTATGATGACTGCCATCTTCAACATAGAAGGTAGGAAGACTAAGGTGTCTTGGCAATCTATTACTCCTTTAGCGTCACTTCTTTTTGATTACTAAGCTAAACACAGACCTGGCCTTCCTTTTTGAAAGAATTTATTCAATGGTCTATCTTCAGGATATTTCTCAAATCTCTACCTCTGCAGGGTTGATTCTAACCAAGTAATGATCAATTGACTAATGATAACCAAATGGCTCAAGAATTCAGAGTTCCTCAGTTGCTTCTGTTGCTTTTAAATTCTAAGTCTTTCCTTTTGATTTCTACAAAAGAGCTGGACAGATACTGAGGTTATCTATGCCCTGGAAGAAGTTCATTGACAATTTAGCTATCTTCCAGACTTTTTCCATATTCAAGTGAACTAAGTCAAAGCCTCATCTAATTCATGGGATACAAATGACCCTACTTTCAATTTAATATCCTCAACAAAGAACAAAATTGTCCACAGAAATCTGAAAGGGTTTCACCCTTTACTGTGTGTACTGAAATGGATGCAACCTTTATATCCCTTTATCTCTATTACTTGCCCCTCACAACTTGAAAAGATGGTGAAATCTAAATCTTGCCCTTACATATATAATACTAACATTATTGTGTTGTTGTGGAGGAAGTACTTCACAAACCTTAAAGATTCTATATTTATGAAAGTTATTGGTATTGTTGATTGGTATGGTTTCTAAAAAGCAACAAACCACTGTGATAGAGGAATAAAACCAATATTTTCATTTTTTTTAAATGTAGAGACATGCTCACCTGTTGTAGCTTTGCAAATTAAAAGATATCTTCTAACTTTCAAAATTTCTAAAAGTCACATTATTTTCTCTATAATCTACAAACCTTCATAAATCAAAATGTAAATGACAAGCTTTTGTGTTAAGAATGAATGTTAATATTTAAAAATTAAGTCAGATGTTTGAGGGACTAGAGTGCTTTTTAAAAAGGATGAATTCTATAGCTGGAAAATTCTGGAGCATGAATTTTGATTTCTAAAGACGTTCAATCATAGCAGATTCTTTACTCTCATGTACTATTGGTTTAGAGGAGTATCAGAGCAAGCAATCATAATTTGCCTGAGACTAACATGTTTACATTAGAACTACCAAAAAAAAAGTTGAAAATAAAGATATTTCTACAAAAAAGGAAAAAAAAGAGAAGAATTTTACTTATTTTCTTGGGCCCATTTACTACATTATAGCGATAAATTGGGTTGTTGTATTGCACTGGTCTAAAACACAGGAAAGTTGCTTCAGATTTATTTATTATTTGCCTGCTGTGGCTAATGCTGATAATCCTGGGGTGAAAATAAAGGAATAGGATTAATGGTATAATTAGGTGAAGAAAATAAAAATGTGATACTATTGCCTTTAAATTAGAAAAGGAAAGAAGCCTGCCCCCTGGAAGAAACGGTCAAATAGATTTTGCAAATAATTGCAGTTTTCTTTTTTTATTTAATGGCTGTAACTTTGAGTAAACGGGCACAGTTCAAAGAGCTATTAGAGGCCTAAGTTTACAAATCATCTCTCACTTGAAACCTATAGGATGATTAAATTATTTAGCATTTTCAGGTCTCATATTCATCACTGAAATGAAAAATTAAATTAGATCTCTAATATTCCTTCTAATTCTAAATCAGTGATCCTACAATCCAATGACATAGTCAATAAACATTAAGTATTAACTATATTTTGGGCACTAACTGGGTTTACATAAAAAGGTATGACAATCCCTGTCTTCAAGGAACTCACAGTCTCATGGAAGAGACATCACATAAAAAGAAGCTAAAAAATGGGAATGGGGAGATAGGAGCAGAGTAGTCTGTACCAAAGACTAAAGAAGTTTTGCAATTGGAGTAGCAAGTGATCTAAGGAATTAGGAAGTCACTTCTTTAATTTTTTCACTTTGCTGTTTCTTCATCACTCAAATGAGAGAACTAACCTACATGATCTATAAGATCCCTTATAACTTAAAAATTCTATAAAAATTACAGTTTTGGATGCTTACTCCTTGAACTTTTTTCTTAATCTCCCCCAAACTGTTAATACATCATCTTTCAATTACTTTCTCTTTACTATCTCTATATGTGTGTGTGTGTGTGTGTGTGTGTGTGTGTGTGTGTATTTGTGTCTGCTTAAATACATTCATGTTACATTTATTCTAGCTTAATGTATCATCACACTTTGTAACTGGAAATAATCTCAGGCCATTGATAATTTTTTTTAGGGCAACAGCGGGTATCTGTGACTAGTCTGCTTGTGTGTCATGGTTTATTAATGGTCGGAACAAACTTGGGAATCATTGTATCACTACCAGTTCCTCGTTTACAAGGAATTCCCAAAGTGACTGGTAAGTGAAGAGCCTCAAAAATTCGTAGCTACATCATACTTTTAGATTTGAGGAAACACTTAATTTCAAAATATTTCATTTGCGTGCTTCATACAGATTATACTTTATTGATAGAGTTTTTAGTATCCTATGATTAGTAACCTCGCTCACACACATATATGTATGTACGCAAATATACATATGTGTGTATGTCTGATTTTTATTTATCAGTTAAAACAGTGAGTTTTTTATTTCTTGGTATTATTTAATAGAATGGATAAAAACTTTGAAGATAAAACAAATTAATTTTACTGGTAGTAAATATTTTGTATAAAAATAGTAAAAAAAATCACTGTGGTATATTAAGAGCTAGGAAAAAGCTCAGATATCCTCTAATCTAGATCTCTTGGTTTACAAATGTTAAAAACTGTGGTCCACCACTTGCCCAACTTCACATAATAAAAAGTTAGTGGGACAGAAAGGACTAAAGAACAGATTACCAGCTCTTCTGTTAATATATTCTGATGTAATACATTTCACTTTCACTCTGATTTTTTTTATGCTATATCCTTCTATTGAGCTACAATTTGATTCTACCCTTTATTTCTAGTTCTATTATGTATTGCAAGAAAATCAAGCCTAATCCACCTGACTTTCATTTAAGTATTCAAATACAGTTCCTAACATGAAGAGAATATTGGATTTGAATCTAAAGAATAACATTCACCTTTTGGCTCTGTTAGTTACACCTGAATGACATTTATCACTTCTCTTGATTCTTTTTTCCTTTTTTGTAAAATGAAGGAATTAAATTAGATTATCTGGAAAGACTTTTCTAGTTCACAGTCTATGATCCTATATTTCCCCACCATATTCTTCTTCTTTGTTTCCCAGAAAATACTTTCAGGTATTTCCTAAATCATAGTTGTATGTTACTTGTATTCTCAAGACTATAAGTTTTCAGCATATGCGTTTTTTCATCTCATATAAGTGTTCTGAAGTATACTCTAATAATATTTCTATGAAATAGTATCTCATATAATTATATCATCTTTTGTTGTAAAATGACAGTTTAAGACAATGTATGATTATTGTTTAAGAGTTTAAAAAAATTAAAAGGAAAAGTTGACTGCTTGGCTCTCTGGAGATATTAAGCACTTAATAAGTGTTTGTTGATTCAGTGGTGCATAGTAGATACTTAATAAGTGTTGATTGAATTATTGGGTTCATTTACAGCAATTACAGAATTATGGATTACATTTACATCTGAAATAATAAAAGTTTGTACTGTTAGGAATATTAAAAGTAAAGCACATGAAAATGAAGTAATTATATATACATATAAATATGTATACATATGTGTATACACATATAATATACATATATGTATAAACTGATATTTTTTCTGCAAAGCCTCTGAACTATAATGTGTATATATGTATGTGCACACACATACATATTGCAGTTCATGTATTTCATAGAAAAAACAAGTTTTTTTTATTATAGAGAAATGAGAGTAAGTAATATAGACAATAAGATAGAAATCTCTATTGTTCAAAGAAAATAAAGATTTGTAATATTCCGGCCATATGGCTGTGTGATACTATCATTTAGAAGATCTTTATGAAAACTGAAGTGGTTCAGGTTTACATATAAAACTACAGTTCACAAAGCTAAACATTTTTTGATTCTAGAAAACAGAGTGAATAAAGAAGGATGATGTATAAGGAGGCTAAAAAGGTAGGTTGGAGCCAGGTTGTGGAGCTCTTTAAATACTAACTAAAAGAATTGAATAGATAGCCAGTGGAGATTTTTTTATATAGAAGTCATAATTTAGGAATTCTTTTTAGCAGTCCTGTAGACCAGTATTGTCCAAGTCAAATAGAAATGGGCCACTAAATTGTAAATTAAATCTTAATTTTGAAACCTACATATTAATATTACCCATGTTATATTATACTTGTATTTATTTTGTTAAATATTTCTCAATTACATTTAATCTAGAGCTCCACAACAGACTATATACATCCTTGATGTCAAATTAGAAAAAGTAGCAAAAAAAAAAAAAAAAAAAAAAGAATATTGGCTTTGAAGTCAGAGGATCTGGGTTCAAATCCCACCTCTGATGCTTATTACTGGAATGACTACTTGACCTCCTGTGTCAAATAGTAGAGTTGTACTATGGCCTCTGAGGAGACTTAGAGCTCAGGAGCCATAAACAAACAATATTTTGGTATTCTATCTCTTTCAGATCTCCATATTTTAAATTATTCAAATTATTATTATCTCCCAAATTCATAACAATATAAGCTAAGAACACTTAGACTTGAATTGAATATCTCTCTGTAATTATTTAGATATTGGGGTAGGGATCAAAGGAGTCAAGTCAAATGAACAAGATTTATTATATTCATATGTAGAGACACTCTAAGAGCCAGATAGCCAAAGAAAGGCAAAAGACAGTCACTATTCTCAAGAATTTCACAGTATAATAAGGAAACAACATGTAAACAACCATGTACAAGCAATCCATATACAGGATAAATTAGAGATAATCAACAGAAGGAAGATACTAGCAATATCTGTAAAAGGTACTTATTTACAGAAAATGGGAGTGAAATTCTTACTTGCTTAATATCCATATACTTCTAAAGGCAATAATATTCTCTACTTTAATAATATGTATTTTCTCCCCTCAGGCAGAGGTATGGTTTCGTATCATGCACATAACGGCCCTGTGAAATTTCTTGTCATGGCTCCAGCTTTAAACAAAAAAAACACAAGTCATTCCAGAAATAGTCTGCTTCCAAACTCTGAACCTCAGGATGATGACCAGAAGGACATTCTTCCAAATGAGATATCTAATTCCTGTCTAAGTCAGAGCACCCCTGACAATGCAGTTTGGTTAGGGGACTCAGTGGGATCCATCACCCAAAAAAGTGACCTGTCATCATCATCTGGATCATTGACTTTGTCTCACGGGTCCAATTCTTTGGAGCATGGACCAGAGGACAGCACCATTTATGAGCTCTTGAAAGATCCAAATATTGCACTTAATAAAGGGAAGAATCACCAGTTCAAGAAAACAAAGGCAAGTTCAGTGTTAGTCATCTGTGGAGGACAGGGGCATCGAAGGGTGAATAAAAAAGCCAAGCAACAGCGGCAAGATGAGTTGGTTTCCTCTATTATGGTCTGGCAGATTCCTCTGTTAAATGTATAAAAGTGAATGCAGCATATTTAACAGTCATGGAGTCTGCAATTGATACTTTTTTGACTAAATCATAGACTACATGATTGAAGCTGTGTCTATACTGATGGGGAGTGGAAAGGGAAAGCACAGTATTTAGGGAAAATATGTGCAATATAGTAGTGGCGGCTACTCTGTAAGTTAGTCTATTTTATTCTCTGCTGCAAATTGGGATTATAAGCACTATGGGAACAAGTTTCAAAGTTGAAGCTCTTTCTTTTAATAATTTGTAATGTGCAAGAAAATGCGCAATTTTTTTTTTTTGGTTTTTTTTTTGGGGGGGTGTTGGTTTTTGCTACTGTAGCTCATAATGCTAAACTGGTTACATCAATTCATTCTTTTCAAAGCTCTTGTGACATAATCATCCTAAAGACATTCTTAAACTAAGAATTTGCAAATGCTAAAAATTCAGCATATGGGATAGTGCAAGAAGACTTTCTATTAACAGTTCTTAAAACATTCCTACATGTTTTCAGATGTGTGACTTTATTTATATTTTCTTTTATATATTTCAGAGTAAAATTTGTAACAGTTAGAAAAGACAGGGAATACATATCAGTCCATATGCTTGTTTGCTTTCATAAGTCAGCTGTTTTTTTTTTTTCCCCAAAGTGATCTGCATGTTTTATGTATTTTAACAAAGTAGCTTTTTATATTACTTTTTTTCAATAAAAATTTGAGGTAAAAATTGTAATCAATGTATAATCTGTAACAGTATTCTATAAAAAGAGCATGTTTTAAAACAAAATGATCAATAAGTAGATGACCTTCAAACAACTAGTACCAAACAATATATTGTTGACATAATATTATATTAATACTTTTTAACTGAAATCCTGTGTACTTGTGGTATAATGAGTTATATATGTATACATACATATTTACACATATACATGTGTGTATAATAGAAAAATTGTTAGCTATTTCTTTTGCAGAGTCTCTTGCATTTGCTGAACTTGGACCAATGGAGCTAGCTATTTCTTCATGCATTCTGAAAGGTTCTTGGTGCTAACTGTTACATATGTACTTCATTTCTGGCAGTGGGACATGAGCCAAGAAAACTGACTCCTTTTATCCCATAAGAGTATTTTCTGCAAA